>NW_026943822.1:4397017-4697017 GCF_035594765.1 Anolis carolinensis | reverse complement strand
GTCTTTTGTAGTTTATCAGGAAATCGGAAATAAATAGTTCTTAAAAAGCAAAAGTAAAGTTCTGAAAGATTGTTGCAAAACGAGGCTATAAAGAATAATCCAAGAAAAAATTAGGCATAAAACAAGGTTCCATTAATGCATGACAAAGTCCCATAAACATGAACACACAAAGGCTACAAGATAATCCAGGAAAGCAAGCGCTTGCTTCTTGACTCGAACGAGAAATTGCTTTGACAAAGGTTTCTCTCTCAGCACACTCTTTTAATACCCTTTGCATAGCATGAATGCATTTCTTTGGCCTCTGACCTCCCTCTTGTTTGCTATTCTGCGAACCCTGAATTTCAAATGCCCAGCTCGATCTAAAGATTCTGTTTTGTCAAGGCCAGACAGCTCGCTAGTGTTAGCGTCTGTCTGTATGCTATCAGACTGGAAGCTGTCCTCCCTTCCTGAGTCAATTTGCACCTGGCTAGCTTCAGTATCATCAACACCATTCCCTGCCTGGGAAAGCCTCCCTGTTCCTCATCTTCCACAGCAGGAACACTCTGAACCTGAATCCCGTCATCTTGAACCTGAATCCCATCATCCCCATCAGAGTCACTCTGAGGATCCAGCTGAGTTACAACATACAGTAGAGTCTCACTTATTCAACATAAATGGGTCGGCAGAACGTTGGATATGCGAATATGTTGGACAATAAGGAGAGATTAAGGAGAAGCCCATTAAACATCAAATTAGGTTATGATTTTACAAATTAAGCACCAAGACATCATGCTATACAACAAATTTGGCAGAAAAAGTAATTCAATAGGCAGTAATGTTATGTTGTAATTACTGGATTTACGAATTTAGCACCAAAATATCACGATGTATTGAAAACATTGACTACAAAAATGAGTTGGATAATCCAGAATGTTGGATAAGCGAGACTCCACTGTATGTAGTAAAAATATTTTCTATAAAATCTTTCCTTTTATGGTAGTCCATTGCAATAGTTCAAAAGCTACTAGAACACTTAGTGTCCCCTTTCTTCGAGAACTTCCAATCTGTGAGCCATGATCTTGTTTTCTGTTGCCCTGGAGACTAAGACGCAATGGAACCACGACAGTAAATGAGATTCCATCTGAACCTGAGGAAGAACTTCCTCACTGTGAGAAGAGCTGTTCAGGAGTGGAACTCTCTCTCTGCCCTGGAAGGAGTGTGGTGTTGGGTTGTTGTGAGTCTTCCGGACTGTATGGTCATATTCTAGAAGCGTGACATTTCACCTACATCTATGGCAGACATCCTCAGAGGTTGAGGTCATCAGACTCCCCAACCTCTGAAGATGCCTGCCATAGATGTGGGCGAGACGTCCAGAGAAAATGCTTCTAGAACATGGATATACAGCCCAGAAGACTTACAACAACCCAGTGATTTTGTCCGAAAGTCCTTTGACAATACAGTGCGGTGGTGGCTCCTTCTTTGGAGGTTTTTATACAGAGGCTGGATGGCCATCTATCGGGGGTGCTTTGAATGTGATTTCCCTGCTTCTTGGCAGAATGGGGTTGGACTGGATGGCCCACCAGGTCTCTTCCAACTCTAGAATTCTATGACTCTATGATTCTATCTTGCCATCCAATTTTTCAGTCTGATTTTTTAATTAGAAATTGAGTGGATTCCATATTTATAGCTTAAGACAACTGCTTGCATGACAAAAGGCCCTTGGGGGCCTTTTTCGCTCCATTTTCTAAAATCGTGGGGTCTTCTTCATCACAAAGTTAACCCATAAAGGAACCCATCTTCTTTTCTTCTCGTATATATGATTTCTTAGTATATTTTTGCATCATGTTTTTTATTTTATCTTGTTCATATAATTGATTATATTGCTTGTTATATATATTTAAATTTTTCTTGGATTTCTCAAATTTTCTCAAAAGAGATTTCTCGATTAGCCATTTTTTAAAGTCTTTTCCCCGATTAGTGCTTTTTGTCCTGGAACACAGATTGTGAACAGTTGCATTCAGGAATCTGTTTATATTAGCTTTTCTGTTTCCTGTCACTTGTCCTTAATTTTTTAATGAGATTAATCTTTCATCACTGAAACTTTTTACTTTTGGTTACAGTCTGCTTTTTTTTTTTTTTTTTTTACATTCTCCCCTAATAAGGTCTCTCTGGCTTTGGTCTAATATTTTTCAGGTTCTCTGACAATTAGCCTAAGTGGCACAAGTAGCACAAAGTAGCAATAACTAGCACAAAGGGGCCACGGTGGCGCAGCGGGTTAAACCGCTAAGCTGCAGAACTTGCTGATCAGAAGGTCAGCAGTTTGAATCCACGAACGTTGTTAGCCCCAGCTTCTGCCAACCTACCTGTTCAAAAACATGCAAATGTGAGTAGATTAATAGGTATTGCTTTGGCAGGAAGGTAATGGCACTCCATGCAGTCATGCCCATGGCCACATAGCCTTGGAGGTGTCTATGGACAACGCCGGCTCTTTGGCTTAGAAATGGAGATGAGCACCAACTCCCAGAGTGTGAGTAGATCAATAGGTACTGCTCTGGCGGGAAGGTAACGGCGCTCCATGCAGTCATGCCAATGGCCACATGAGCTTGGAGGTGTCTACGGACAATGCCGGCTCTTTGGCTTAGAAATGGAGATGAGCACCAACCCCCAGAGTCAGACATGACTGGACTTAACGTCCCTAGACTCATATAATCCTGTTCAAAACAGATAATTTGGGATCAAATCCTGGGATAGTCGGACACGACTAGACTTAATGTCAAGGGAAAATCTTTATTTTTAGCACAAATCTATTCACTTTTAAAGGGATTGCTTTTATATATGGAGTAACGTTTGAATTTAGGAGTTTCTGATTTGTGGAACAATTTACTCCTAGCCTTGTTTTTGGAGAGAAAAAGAGCTTCTCCATCTTCTGCTTGAAATCATGTGGTTTGTTTGATTTCTGTATTCACCATCCAATAATGTCCACATTTAAATATCAATTTACTTGCATGAAGTATATGTTGGCAAGGAAAAAAAACTGTTGTCCTTAGAGTACATCTTGCACTGTTCCCTGCCAGAGTGCCTTCTGACTTGGGAATCCCATCTTTTGCTCCTATTATTTGTTTCATTTTGTTTCATCACGTGGTTTTCATAGTAAAAGACATTCGGAAGTGGTTTACCAAGAAAAATTGGAATCAGGGTGGGACTATGTCTAGTAAAGGTAAAGGCTTCCCCTGACATTAAGTCCAGTCGTGTCCGACTCTGGGGGTTGGTGCTCATCTCCATTTCTAATCCGAAGAGCCTGCATTGTCCATAGACACCTCCAAGGTCATGTGGTCGGTATGACTGCATGGAGTGCCGTTACCTTCCCGCCGGAGCAGTATCTATTGATCTACTCACATTTGCATGTTTTCGAACTGCTAGGTTGGCAGGAGCTGGGGCTAACAGTGGGTGCTCGTTCCACTCCCCGGATTCGAACCTGTGACCTTTTGGTCTGCAAGTTCTGCAAGTTCAGCAGCTCAGCACTTTAACACATTGGGACTATGTCTATAGGGGGTTAATTATTCCTTTTGTTGCTGATTAAAATGGAGTATGGATAATATTACATTATAATGGTATAGTACAATATGGTAATATATAATGCTAATATTGTGCTATGCTAATAATATAATAGGAGCCTCCGGTGGCTCAGTGTGTTAAAGCGCTGAGCTGCTGAACTTGCAGACCGAAAGATCCCAGGTTCAAATCCCGGGAGCGGAGTGAGCGCCCGCTGTTAGCCCCAGCTCCTGCCAACCTAGCCGTTCGAAAACATGCAAATGTGAGTAGATCAATAGGTACCGCTCCGGCAGGAAGGTAAGGGCGCTCCATGCAGTCATGCCAGTGGACACATGACCTTGGAGGTGTCTATGGACAACGCCGGCTCTTCGGCTTAGAAATAGAGATGAGCACCACCCCCAGAGTCGGACACGACTGGACTTAATGTCAGGGGAAACCTTTACGTTTACCTTTTAAAATAATATAATATATTGTATGTACAGTAGAGTCTCACTTATCCAACGTTCTGGATTATCCAACTCATTTTTGTAGTCAATGTTTTCAATACATCGTGATATTTTTGTGCTAAATTAGTAAATACAGTAATTACTACATAGCATTACTGTGTATTGAACTATTTTTTTCTGTCAAATTTATTGTATAACATGATGTTTTGGTGCTTAATTTGTAAAATCATAACCTAATTTAATGTTTGATAGGCTTGTCCTTAATCTCTCCTTATTATCCAACATATTCGCTTATCCAACGTTCTGCCAGCCCATTTATGTTGGATAAGCAAGACTCTACTGTACATGTAACTTGTAAGCCGCTCTGAGTCCCCTTTGGGGTGAAAAGGGCGGGGTAGAAATGATAGAAATAAATAAACAAATAAATTATATATAATGCTAATATTGTGCTATGCTAATAATATAATATATTGTATGTACATGTAACTTGTAGGCCACTCTGAGTCCCCTTTGGGGTGAGAAGGGCGGGGTAGAAATGATAGAAATAAATAAAGAAATAAATTATATATAATGCTAATATTGTGCTATGCTAATAATCTATATATATAAAAGAGTGATGGCATCACGGCGACCCACAAAACAACAAAACTACAGGCCCCCCAACCTCGAAACTTGACAACACAACCCCTCATCCAGGCCTCTAGGTTGATACAACAAAAAGAAAAGAAAAATAAAGTCCTAATTAGGAGAGGAATAATTGCTTTTATCCAATTGCTGCCAGTTAGAAGGCTAAGCTCCTCCAACTTGGTCTCCTAGCAACCCAATAAAAGATAATAAAAAACACTAAAAATAATTAAAAACACTAAAAAATTAATACAATAAAATACTATAATAACAGAAAATATCTAAAAATAATACAAGAAAATAATAAAATATAATAAATAAAAATATAACTTACAATAAAAATAATTTAAAAATACAAATAACGTCAAATAAAAATTACACAACAATTTTTAGCCAATACCACCACCACTTTGCCACAGCAACGCGTGGCCGGGCACAGCTAGTATAATATATTGTATGTACATGTAACTTGTAAGCCGCTCTGAGTCCCCTTTGGGGTGAGAAGGGCGGGATACCAAGGTTGTAAATATATATATCTATATATATAAAAGAGTGATGGCATCACGGCAGCAGACAAAACAACAAAAGTAAACACCCCACAACCTTGAAAATTGACAGCACAACCCCTCATCCATGCCTCTAGGTTGATACACCAAAAAGAAAAGAAAAATGAAGTCCTAATTAGAGGGAGAGGAATAATTGTTTTTATTCAATTGCTGCCAGTTAGAAGGCTAAGCTCCGCTCACTTGGTCTTCTAAGCAACCCACTCAGCCCAGGGGACCCTTTACCTTAACTACCACCAATTCCTCAATACTTTATTTCCCATACCACCATACTTCGCCACAGCAACGCGTGGCCGGGCACAGCTGGTAAATAAATAAAATAATTGAGAAGCCAGAAACGAAGAGAAATAGGTCAGGTGGGAAAAGAAGAAAAATGGGAGACGAGGAGGAGAAGGATGTAGTAGGATTGGTGAGAAGATTGGCAGTTGGAATGAAAAGGGTAGTGAACATAGTCTTCTCTCTAACAAACAGCATGATTTCACCTGTCCATCCTGTTTCCTCATCTCCAGCCACTATGTTATCATGGTTTAGATACTAACACGATGTCTAGCCTCGGGCCGCTCTGAGCCTTTTGTCTTCATCAGCAAAGCCTTCACTTATTCATGCTTCTCCTCTGCTTCAGATGACAAGAAATCCCACCTGTCAACAATGTGCGAAGAGATGCTCTGCCTTGCACAACATGCTTGCTCATTTTCTAAGTCCAGTTTTCATTATGGTTTGGGTAGCTTTGAGCCTTCCTTGTTTCAGATACGGTACCGAAATTTTCTTTCCCTCTGGTGAAAATCATAAACAATCAGACCAGTTTAAGGAGCTTTTGAGCATCGAAAGCCACATTAGGCATGATGTGGGGAGATCCATCAACAAATCAACGTGGTTATGAGTGGAATATTTTCAGATCAGCACCACCATATTGGTCCTCATTTGGTTGGTTCTCCTTTGAGCCTTCCTCTCTAAAATTCATTTTAGAAAAAAGGATGAGATTTGATCATGGATTCCCAACATCTTGTCTAGTTGCAACTCCTGGGCATCAATTAAAACAATGGTATTTTACCACTCCCGCACCCCAAACTCTCAGATGCCCTGCTTGGCATTGTCAGTGTTAAAAGATTGTCAAAAATATAGTGCAATGCATCAGAAGGGCCAGCAATACCAAAGTCTTGATTTTAAAGCATTGCTAGCAATGGGAACCTTATTGTATTGAAGAAAGGGGATACAAATGATAGTTAAAGTCTCAATAGGTCAACATGATGCAGGTAGGCTGCTGAAACTAAGCAGGTCTGAGACCCATTGATGCCTGTGTTGTGTTGCTTTGAGTCTTCTTACAGTAGAGTCTCACTTATCCAACATTCGCTTATCCAACGTTCTGGATTATCCAACGCATTTTTGTAGTCAATGTTTTCAATACATCGTGATATTTTGGTGCTAAATTCGTAAAGACTGTAATTACTGCATAGCATTACTGCATACTTTTTCTGTCAAATTTGTTGTCTAACGTGATGTTTTGGTGCTTAATGTGTAAAATCATAACCTAATTTGATGTTTTCCTTAATCCCTCCTTATTATTCAACATATTCGCTTATCCAACCTTCTGCCGGCCCGTTTATTTATTTTATTTTATTTATTTATTTTTCAAACTTATATGCCGCCACTCCCCTAGGGCTCGGGGCGGCTTACAAGAACCGGCTAAAATCAACAATTCAAAAACATCTTTAAAACATCTTTTAAAAAACATCTTTAAAACATCAATAACAGTTTATGTTGGTTAAGTGAGACTCTACTGTATTTTAAAAATAGGGAAGTTGTATTTATTTAGTTTCTATCTCTTTTTTTAACATTTTAAAAGTGACTATGACATATCCTTCAATGCAACACACTGTTTATAAGCAGGGAAAATAAGAATTCAGAAGGCAGCAAAAATATAACCCTGCTGCAGCAGTTATATACAGTAAAGTCTCACTTATCCAAGCTAAACGGGCCGGCAGAAGCTTGGATAAGCGAATATCTTGGATAATAAGGAGGGATTAAGGAAAAGCCTATTAAACATCAAATTAGGTGATGATTTTACAAATTAAGCACCAAAAATCATGTTATACAACAAATTTGACAGAAAAAGTAGTTCAATACACAGTAATGTTATGCTGTAATTACTGTATTTACGAATTTAGCACCAAAATATCACGATGTATTGAAAACATTGACTGCAAAAATGGCTTGGATAATCCAGAGGCTTGGATAAGCGAGGCTTGGATAAGTGAGACTCTACTGTAGTTTAGTTCTTCTAAAAGAATTATATCTGTGTCACTATCTCATTTCTTTGCTAGTTTGGAAATTTTAATTTGTGGGATTACTTTATTTTTTCCCCCTTTTTCCACTCCCTCTCTTCTTTTTTCCCCCCTCCTTTTGTTCCCTTTCCCTGCTTTAGGTTTCAGAGAAATTATGTTGAATCCAATAACCCTTCCTGGACATTCTAATCCTCTTAACCACCATGGCATTTATGTTGAGGATGTCAGTGTTTATTTCAGCAAAGGACGTCATGGCTTTTAAACAAAAAAACAAAAAACAAAAAAAACACCCATAAACAACAATGCAAAAACAAAAACAAAAAAAGGCGAAAGACAAAAAAAAAGTCAAATTGAAAACCTCCGGGAAAGGTTTTTTTTGTCCTTGCGTGAACTTTATTGGCTGTGCCCTCTGAGAATCACAGGACACAGTGGGAGACGGTGGTCTCTGTACGGATCAAAGCGACCACCTTGTGGGACGGGACCACAATCTGCGCCACGTTGGAAAGACGGAGGGGTTCTCAATATTATTATTATTATTCCTGTCACCAGATCGCAGGGTTGTTCTTCTCCTCTGTGGGCCTCTATGTTCTTTTCCTCCATTTGGTCATGATGTTCCTGCAAGGCACAACAAGAAAAAACAACTGATTTTTTAAAAAAATAAATAAAAGAAAAAACCAAAAGCAAAAAGAGATGGAACCTCAAAGGAGTCATCCTAAAATTGCACTTTGCTTTTTCTAAAAGGAACCCCCCCCCCCTCCCAAAAAAAACAAAAAACAACCAACCCAAGTCCAGCAACTTTACTTGTGGAGTCCTTATGAGATCACAAGATTATATGAAGGCCACCTGCTATCAATCATGCAAAATGCCTCAAAGCAGAAGGAGATGGGGAATAAAGAAGATGCTTTAACAGAGTGAAGATAAGTTGGTAAGAACAAAGGCAGCCCCGCTGCCCCCCACGTATCCTCCACCCTCCATCTGCCTAGTCTCAAGGTGTTCCACCGAAATGATGCTCAAAGCAACCATGAAAAGGTCCGACTACTCTACCCCCATGGAAAAGCTCTCGGTGGCTTTGTTTGAGATACAAAGTGTCCTAGGAGGATTTTCTGTTTGTGTGTGCTCGTGCGTTTTGTGTGTTAGAGCTTCTCTCCAGCTATCTCAGTGTTCCATTTTTGTACACCGGCCTCTTCCCTGCTGCTTGTAAAATGGCTTTATCTGGGGACGGGAGATGTGGGGTGGAGGTGGGGCGCTCCTGGACATCACACCTGGATGGATGAGGAGTGCCTGTCAGTGCTCCGTTGACAGGTCTCGGGCAAAGAGAAAGAACTGTACGTGACACTTCCCACCACAAATTTGGGAACCAAGTCTGTTGCCTTCCTAGCTCCCCTTCCAACTCCACCATCTTCGCTTTGTCACCAAGTTAAATATGTGTTATAATCCAGTCATGCACACTGAATGTTTGGCTCAAGGCGTACAGACCAAGTAAGGGGGTCAGAAAAAAAAAAAGAATTCCATTGCTTATTCTCTGGCATAAACACAAATATTGATTCGAGACTTGGATCAATATTTATATACCTAAATATTTTTTTTTCTTTTCTTTTTCTTCTCATCTCACTTACATCCTGAAATCTCCCCAGTGGTACAGTGTGGGGGAAAGTGCAAACCTTGATCTCCGCTATCAAGAGGTGGTTTGCTTCTGAGGAGGATTTCTAGTCTGGAATGGCCAGAATTAGATAGCACTCTTCTCCCAACCCTGAAGGATTCAAGCCGAGCAGGCTTATGGAAAGATTTACTTGTCCTAACTAAACCAGTGCTTCTCAGGCCAACACATATTCAGGTTTCTGACAAGTAGGAGAAAAATGGGACTCCTTCCCAATCCATCACTCGTGGAGCCATGAACTTCATAAAATGCTCCCCACGTGCTGTATAATTTTGAAAATTGCGTATTTGGATAATTACTTCTTTGGGATGTGGGAAAGTGAAGCCTGAGGTACCAGAACGGAAGAATCTTAACAACAAGTCACTGTGAAGGCATTTTGTCTTTAAGGGTGTCGTTGAAGATCCCAAGAAACTTGAGATAAACTACACGTTTCTGAAGAGGATCTCTTTTAGAGCCATTTGTCATTTTATTTCTTCGTTTTTGAGTGTGCGGAGATAACCAGGAGAACTTGTAGTATCGATGAAAAAATGCATACATAAAAACCAGCGGGACAAAGGACACACTGATTTGCCTCCTTTGCAAGACCAGAAAGGCTGGCACACTTGGAATAAAATAAGAACTGACAACCAAAGCATTTGCCAAAATATAAGTTTGAAAGGTGCTTTGTTAAAACAGAGAATTCTGGGAAGCAAAACATAGGTCTTATCTACCTTGGATGACATACAGCCATTAGTCTTGCTTATTTTTTTTCCAAACCATTTCTAAGATGAATTCAAAGCCAAGTGCCCTGTTGTAGTTTCAACCTAGTTTATAGTTCTCCCCTTTGTGATAACTTTGAGCCACTGTTTTGCATCTGTGGAATCATGTTTGTAATTAAAAACAGAAGCAACTTTGCTCCTATACCCTCACCCTTATATTTTTAGAGCACACAAAAGCGAAGATTTTTGGCCAAGCATTATGGGGATGTTGTGTGTTTTCTGAGCTGTGCGGCCATGCTTCTGGAACATGGTCATACAGCCTGGAAAACACACAACAACCCTGTGATTCCGGCCACGAAAGCCTTCGACAACACATTATAGGGATATCCAATACAGGTTTTTATTACGTAGTGGCTATGCAGAGCCCTTTCACAACTTGCTGTTAGTTACTCTCAGTTGCAAAACCTCTTCAGAAACCATTTGTGCAACCAATATTATATGAGTAGCTGCTTTGCAGAGCTCCTCATGCAAAGCTGAAATCCAGGGCAATTGCACCAGCGAGGTTTTCCACTCCACTTTCGTTAAGTTGGATGTACATGCACCAACACAACAGCCTACATTTATCGTTCCTGTGTAACTCAGTTTTCTGAGTGTGCCTTTTTGATGGGGTGGAATAGACCAAGAATGGTATCTCGTGCAGATATTCTACATGCCGCCTCCTGCAAGGAGACTTGTTTCTACTTTAGCCCTATACATTATATTATATTAGCACATGCAGTCAATACAGAAAGAGCGGTGTGGACTAACCCCACAACACTCCATCCCCGGTTATATCTCCTCACATGGGAAAATCATTTGGAGAGCTTCTCCTATTTGTGGATACTCTTCACTCAGGCCACTTCTGCACTGCCATGTAATCCAGAATATCAAAACAGATAATCCAGGTTATCTGCTTTGCATTGGATTATATGAATATGCACTTCATATAATCAAATCCAAAGCAGATAACCTGGATTTTATATGGCGATGTAGATGGGGCTACAGTAGAAAAATTCTGGTGGGTTAGAATCCCAGGCCCCTTTCACACAATTCACCCTATATCCCCGGATCTGATCCCGGATTGTCTTCTTATCCCAGATTTTCTAGCAGTGTAGACTCGGTGGCGAAGTGTGTTAAAGCTATACAAAATCCCAGAATACTTGTATCTACACAAATACAAAATGGTCTATGCACAAAGAAAATATGTCCAAATAGCATATAATAATAATAACAACAACAACAACAACAACAACAACAACAACAACAACAACAACTTTATTTTTATACCCCGCCCCATCTCCCCGGAGGGACTCAGTTCGGCTTACATGGGGCCATGCCCGACATAGAAATACAATAACAGCGATAAAACAGTAAAAACAATTTCACATCAATAAGACATCAACATCAGTAAAACAGTCATAAAAGTCAGCATATTGCATAAAATGTTAAAAACAGGAGGCTAAAACACAGATCTGGGCCAAAGTGCAGAAAACTTCACATAGGAGAGGTAGATTCATAGCTAAAATAGTCAATAAAGTGCAGAGTAATAATAGCCAGTTTCATGAATCTTGGGACTCGGGGCGGCTTACATGGGGCCTTGCCCGATAAAACAATCAAATATCAAAACACAGCAATAGAAAAATTATACAATAAAAACATCAATATCAATAAAAACAATCATTAAAATCGACATAAAACATACAATATTAACAGAGGAGACTAATTCATAGAACCCAGGCAAAGTGCAGAATGGGCCGAAATTGGCCGAAATGGGAAAGGTAATTTCACAGTTGAAATGGACAAAAGTGCAATATAACATTGGCAACACCTTGAGAATGGGGCTGTTATAATATGGGCAGATAGATCAGTCCGACAACAGATTACGTGTCAAAGGCCTTTTGAAAGAGCCAGGTTTTTAAGCTCCTTCGGAAGGAGGGTAGGGGCCTATAGTATATAGTATTATTAAAGTTCCTCATACAAAGCTCAATTTGGTAGTACAGTAGAGTCTCACTTATCCAACATAAACGGGCCGGCAGAATGTTGGATAAGCGAATATGTTGGATAATAAGGAAGCATTAAGGAAAAGCCTCTTAAACGTCAAATTAGGTTATGATTTTACAAATTAAGCACCAAAACATCATGTTTTACAACAAATTTGACAGAAAAAGTAGTTCAATACGCAGTAATGCTATGTAGTAATTACTGTATTTACGAATTTAGCACCAAAATATCACGATGTATTGAAAACATTGACTACAAAAATGCGTTGGATAATCCAGAACATTGGATAAATGAGTGTTGGATAAGTGAGATTCTACTGTATTAAAGTTCCCCGTACAAAGCTCAATTTGGCAGTACCAGACAAAATGAAAACGAGCAACAGCTCTAACACAAAAGTTATCCAAGTCTGATATTGGTTCCAATGTATAGAGGCTTCAGGGATACATTGTCAATGAAAGTATCTTCCAAACAAAGTAAACAGACGGTTGGTCATGTTACTGGAATGAAGAAAATAAAGATGGAGCACCGCTCTCAAGAAAGTCTTTGCAAGTAAAGTCCAAATAAAGTCCCAAGTCTACAAGGGTCCCGGGTATTTTTGTACCCTGTTTCGGGGAGAAAATCCCCTTCTTCAGGAGTTGGTATACTCAGCAACAATGAACTATTGTCTAAAACAAAACATAGAGTAATAAGTATTTTACAAGTATTTTACAAAAATACCTGGGAACCCCTGTAGACTTGAGACATTATTTGGACTTTACTTACGAAGACTTTCTTGAGAGTGGTGCTCCGTCATTATTTTCTTCATTCCAGTATACAGCAACATGACCAACCGTCTGTTTATTTTGTTTGGAAGATACTTTCATTGACTTTGTATCCCTGAAGCCTATATAGTACAGTAGAGTCTCACTTATCCAACATAAACGGGCCAGCAGAACGTTGGATAAGCCAATATGTTGGATAATAAGGAGAGATTAAGGAGAAGCCTATTAAGCATCCAATTAGGTTATGATTTTACAAATTAAGCACCAAAACATCATGTTATACAACAAATCTGGCAGAAAAAGTAGTTCAATACGCAGTAATGCTACATAGTAATTACTGTATTTACGAATTTTGCACCAAAATATCATGATATATTGAAAACATTGACTACAAAAATGCGTTGGACAATCCAGAACGTTGGATAAGCAAGTGTTGGATAAGTCAGACTCCACTGTATTGGAAGCAATATCAGACTTGGATAACTTTTGTGTTAGAGCTGTTGCTCCTTTTCATTTTGTCTGGTCCTGCCAAATTGGGCTTTGTACGGGGAACTTTCATAATACTATATGCTATTTGGACATATTTTCTTTGTGCATAGACCATCTTGTGTTTGTGAAGTGTGTTAAAGCGCTGAGCTGTTGAACTTGCAGACCAAAAGGTCCCAGGTTCAAATCCCGGGAGCGGAGTGAGCGCCCGCTGTCAGCTCCAGCTTCTGCCAACCTAGCAGTTCAAAAACATGTAAATGTGAGTAGATCAATAGGTACCGCTCCAGCGGGAAAGTAACAGCGCTCCATCCAGTCATGCCAATGGCCACATGGCCTTGGAGGTGTCTATGGACGACGCCGGCTCTTCGGCTTAGAAATGGAGATGAGCACCAACCCCCAGAGTGTGAGTAGATCAATAGGTACTGCTCTGGCGGGAAGGTAACGGCGCTCCATGCAGTCATGCCAGTGGCCACATGGCCTTGGAGGTGTCTATGGACAACGCCGGCTCTTCGGCTTAGAAATGGAGATGAGCACCAACCCCCAGAGTGTGAGTAGATCAATAGGTACTGCTCCGGTGGGAAGGTAACGGTGTTCCATCCAGTCATGCCAGTGGCCACATGGCCTTGGAGGTGTCTATGGACAACGCCGGCTCTTTGACTTAGAAATGGAGATGAGCACCAACCCCCAGAGTGTGAGTAGATCAATAGGTACTGCTCTGGCGGGAAGGTAACGGCGCTCCATGCAGTCATGCCAGTGGCCACATGGCCTTGGAGGTGTCTATGGACAACGCCGGCTCTTCGGCTTAGAAATGGAGATGAGCACCAACCCCCAGAGTGTGAGTAGATCAATAGGTACTGCTCCGGTGGGAAGGTAACGGTGTTCCATGCAGTCATGCCAGTGGCCACATGGCCTTGGAGGTGTCTATGGACAACGCCGGCTCTTTGACTTAGAAATGGAGATGAGCACCAACCCCCAGAGTCAGACATGACTGGATTTAACGTACTTAGACTCGTATAATCCTGTTCAAAACAGATAATTTGGGATCAGATCCTGGGATATACGACAGTATAAAAGGGGTCCCAGTTGTGTGAAGAACTTCTATGCCTATGGGAAACCCTCCCATTCAGCATTGCCACTCCACACATGACAAACCCGGGGTGGAAGAGGTGGGGCTAGCACGCACACACACTTTCACATCTTATTAGGATATATTCATTTAGACTTGTGTTTCTGCCTCAAGAATGCCTAAATTCTCCATTTACCCGAAGAGCAGAGAGGTGGCAGAGGGAAACTCTTAACTCCGTCTTTTCTGGATAAATCAGGCAAGGGATCCTTTGTGGGTGGTTTACACAAGCCTTACGTGATTGGATTTATTTCTCGCAGCACACCAGCAGTTCTGGCTCACAAACACACACACACAAAGCAAGGGAAGGACTGACATGAGCAGCAAGAAAGTCTCAAGTAGTTTCTTAATGCAGAATATGGGGTGGGATGGGGTAACCAGGCCTTGGGCACTTGCAATTGGTGGCTTTAAGCAGTGAGTCTTAAGAGAAAAAAAAGTGTTTCCAATTATAATTATTGTAAACCATGACTTCTTTTCCCCCACCGAGACTCCTGCATTTACGGTCATTTCTTTCCCTGTTGCCATGTCTATCATTTTGTGCTATGGAAATCGGAACATCCCCTTTCACAGAGACTCTAGGGGTCTTTGATGTCTAGTTTCTTAATAAACACTTTATTTTCTAATTAAACTGCTGCACCGAGTCTTTTCTCTAATCAATAAATTTTCCCAGATATGTGTCTTTGGCTTTTGTTGTTATGGAGTCTGGATGGCATGGGTGCGACACAGTCTTCAGGGAGAAACTGAATTGTTTGGCACATGTTGAAAGCTACTCAACCTTTGCACTGTTTGAGACATGTCTTTATTTATCTATATATATAAATGAGTGATGGCATCACGGCGACCAACAAAACAACAAAACTATAGGCCCCCCAACCTTGAAATTTGACAACACAACCCATCATCCACGCCTCTAGGTTGATACAACAAAAAGAAAAGAAAAATAAAGTCCTAATTAGAGGGAGAGGAATAATTGTTTTTATCCAATTGCTGCCAGTTAGAGGACTAATCTCTGCCCACTTGGTCTCCTAGCAACCAACTCAGCCCAGGGGACAGGCAGACTTAGGCCTCGGCCTGTTTCACAGATTATCTAATTTGCACTGGATTATATGGCAGTGTAGACTCAAGGCCCTTCCACACAGCTATATAACCCATTTATAATCTTATCTGCTTTGCACTGGATTATCTGGACTCCACACTGCCATATAATCCACTTCAGTGTGCATTTTATACAGCTGTGAAGAAGGGGCCTCATATAATCCAGTTCTAAGCAGATAATATAAGATTGTAAATATAATATGTAATAATTACTGTGATATAGAATCATAGAATAGTAGAGTTGGAAGAGACCTCATGGGCCATCCAGTCCAACCCCATTCTGCCAAGAAGCAGGAAATCGCATTCAAAGCGATTAATAATAATACAGAACAATATAATATCTAAAATCAGGACAGTAAATGAAGAGCAACACTCTGAAAGCATAAGCCTCAGCAACGTGTGGCTGGGCAAAGCTAGTGTATTTATATATTTGCCATATTTATATCCCGCCTTTCTCTACCCCGAGGGGAACTCAAGGCGGCTTAGAAATGGCTCTTGCGCAGTGCCTTGGGCATAAAACACAGGCATGAATAAAATTATTAAAATTAAAACAGACATAAAAACATAATTAAAATACATTCCAATATGAGACACGTCATCCAAAGACAAGGTCTAAAGCCCTTCCATAATCCATTGCACGATTTCCAGATAAAATTATTGCATATCTTATTTTGACGTAAAAAAAAACAAAATCGGAACAAATACAGCCATAATGTTAATAATAATCATCATAATAAAAATAATAAAGAGAGTTGGAAGAGACTCCTTGGGACATCTAGTCCAACCCCGTCTGCCTCCGACAGATGGCCACCCAACCTCAATGTTAATAATAATAATAA
The DNA here is from genome assembly GCF_035594765.1 of Anolis carolinensis. Classification (NCBI taxonomy): domain Eukaryota; kingdom Metazoa; phylum Chordata; class Lepidosauria; order Squamata; family Anolidae; genus Anolis; species Anolis carolinensis. The sequence continues at coordinate 4,680,872 of NW_026943822.1, read as the reverse complement.
TAATAATAATAATAATAATAATAATAATAATGGGCACACTGGGTGCCGTGCCAAAAGATCTCAGCCGGCATTTGGAAACAATAGACATTGACAAAATTACGATCTGCCAACTGCAAAAGGCCACCCTACTGGGATCTGCACGCATCATCCGAAAATACATCACACAGTCCTAGACACTTGGGAAGTGTTCAACTTGTGGTTTTGTGATATGAAATCCAGCATATCTATCTTGTTTGCTGTGTCATAATAAAATAATAATAATAATAATAATAATAATAATAATAATAATAATAATAATAATAATAATAATCACACAGCCCTAAACACTTGGGAAGTGTTCGACTTGTGATTTTGTAATACCAAATTCAACATCTATATCTCGTTTGCTGTGTTATACTGTGTTTTTGTGTCAATAATAATAATAATACAGTAGAGTCTCATTTATCCAACACTCACTTATCCAACGTTCTGGATTATCCAACGCATTTTTGTAGTCAATGTTTTCAATATATCGTGATATTTTGGTGCTAAATTCATAAATACAGTAATTACTACATAGCATTACTACGTATTGAACTACTTTTTCTGCCAAATCTGTTGTATAACATGATGTTTTGGTGCTTAATTTGTAAAATCATAACCTAATTTGATGTTTAATAGGCTTTTTCTTAGTGCCTCCTTATTATCCAACATATTCGCTTATCCAAGATTCTGCCGGCCCGTTTATGTTGGATAAGTGAGACTCTACTGTAATAATAATCACACAGCCCTAAACATTTGGGAAGTGTTCGACTTGTGATTTTGTGATATGAAATCCAACATATCTATCTTGTTTGCTGTGTCATAATATAATAATAATAATAATAATAATAATAATAATAATAATAATAATAATAATAATAATAATAATAATCACACAGCCCTAAACACTTGGGAAGTGTTCGACTTGTGATTTTGTAATACCAAATTCAACATCTATATCTCATTTGCTGTGTTATACTGTGTTTTTGTGTCAACAATAATAATAATAATAATAATAATAATAATAATAATCACAGAACCCTAAACACTTGGGAAGTGTTCGACTTGTGGTTTTGTAATACCAAATTCAACATCTATATCTTGTTTGCTGTATTATACTGTGTTTTTGTGTTAATAATAATAATAATAATAATAATAATAATAATAATAATAAAGAGGGTTGGAAGAGATCCCTTGGGCCATTTAGTTTAGCCTCCTTCTGCCTTTGTGCATCAAAAGCACAAGCAAAGCATCTCCGACAGATGGCCACCCAACCTCAATGTTAATAATAATAATAATAATAATAATAATAATAATAATAATAATAATAATAATCACACAGCCCTAAACACTTGGGAAGTTTTCAACTTGTGATTTTGTAATACCAAATTCAACATCTATATCTCGTTTGCTGTGTTATACTGTGTTTTTGTGTCAATAATAATAATAATAATAATAATCACAGAGCCCTAAACACTTGGGAAGTGTTTGACTTGTGGTTTTGTAATACCAAATTCAACATCTATATCTCGTTTGCTGTGTTATACTGTGTTTTTGTGTCAATAATAATAATAATAATAATAATAATAATAAAGAGGGTTGGAAGAGATCCCTTGGGCCATTTAGTTTAGCCTCCTTCTGCCTTTGTGCATCAAAAGCACAAGCAAAGCATCTCTGACAGATGGCCACCCAACCTCAATGTTAATAATAATAATAATAATAATAATAATAATAATAATAATAATAATAATAATAATAATAAAAATCACACAGTCCTAAACACTTGGGAAGTGTTCGACTTGTGATTTTGTAATACCAAATTCAACATCTATATCTCGTTTGCTGTGTTATACTGTGTTTTTGTGTCAACAACAACAACAATAATAATAATAATAATAATCACAGAGCCCTAAACACTTGGGAAGTGTTCGACTTGTGGTTTTGTAATACCAAATTCAACATCTATATCTCGTTTGCTGTGTTATACTGTGTTTTTGTGTCAATAATAATAATAATAATAATAATAATCACACAGCCCTAAACACTTGGGAAGTGTTCGACTTGTGATTTTGTAATACCAAATTCAACATCTATATCTCATTTGCTGTGTTATACTGTGTTTATGTGTCAATAATAATAATAATAATAATAATAATAATAATAATAATAATAAAGAGGGTTGGAAGAGATCCCTTGGGCCATTTAGTTTAGCCTCCTCCTACCTTTGTGCACCAAAAGCACAAGCAAAGCACCCCTTAATAATTAACTAAATAATAATTAAAATACCATTATAAACAAGCAAAGCTTTGGATGGTGCGGGAGGCGGTGGGAGAGGAGGGAGCCACTGCCACGAGGGCCGGATAAATGGCTTCAATGGGCCACATGTGGCCCCCGGGCTGTAGTTTGGGGACCCCTGACTTACAAGGACTAAAATGTTTTTCACAGCCCTAGTGTTTATGTTTCTATAAGACGGAGCCATTCATGAAATGATCCAACTTGATGTAGGCGGCTGATGATAAGTTGGGCTGTGTGTCATGTGAGATAGAAAAATTAAATTGAATTAAGCCTATGGTAGTTTTCCATACATATACAGTGTTCCCTCACTACTTCGCGGTTCACTTTTCGCGGATTTGCTGTTTCACGGTTTTTCAATCAACTCTAAAAGACTATTATAAATCATTAAAAATTACAATTTACAGCCTAAGGAAGGGAGGAAAGAGAAGCCAAAGGAAGAGGGAAAAAAGGAGGTGATTTATCAACACACGATTAGTTGATAAAGACTTAAAATAGTGTGTTAAATCGCTGAGCTGCTCAACTTGCAGACCGAAAGGTCCCAGGTTCAAATCCCAGGAGTGGAATGAGTGCCCAATGTTAGCCCCAGCTCCTGCCAACCTAGCAGTTCGAAAACATGCCAACGTGAGTAGATCAATAGGTACTGCTCCAGCGGGAAGGTAATAGCACTCCATGCAGTCATGCCAGTGGCCACATGACCTTGGAGGTGTCTACGGACAACGCCGGCTCTTCGGCTTAGAAATGTAGATGAGCATGTCAGGGGAAACTTTTACCTTTACCTACTAACATAATGTATAAATATTGAAATAAATACAATGTCCCTACTTTGCAGATTTTCACTTATTGTGGATGGTCCTGGCTGAGTCATGACTGAGTCGGGGGTTGGTGCTCATCTCCATTTCTAAGCCGAAGAGCCGGCATTGTCCGTAGACACCTCCAAGGTCATGTGGCCACTGGCATAACTGCATGGAGCGCCGTTACTTTCCCGCCGGAGTGGTATCTATTGATCTACTCACATTGGCATGTTTTCGAACTGCTTGGTTGGCAGAAGCTGGAGCTAACAACGGCTGCTCACTCCGTTCCCGGGATTTAAACTTAAGACCTTTCAGTCTGCAAGTTCAGCAGCTCAGTCTTTAACACACTTCACCACCGGAAGGAAGGATAGAAGCAGCCAATTAATAATCCCTTCCAGGCCTTGACTACTATCCTTTGAAGTTGCTACCTACAGCAAACAAGCTCTTGGATCAAGAACACTTGTTTCTTCTTTCCTTGCAGTTTGGAGTGTGCTTTGAAGTTGTGAGTGGGCATTAGGGAGCAAACAGTACCAGCCATGGTGAGACTTGATTTATTGCGGAAGCTGTGAGCAACAAAAGGGGTTTGAAAGATGGGGGTCCCACACCATGGTCCAGGCAATAGCACCCATAGCACTGTAGTAACATTACTGAGCTCTGAACTTGCTCCACTGCTGGTGACATGGAGGTGAGAGCCTTAGCGTGTTCCTCCCAGTTTATGGGATCTGACTACTTCTTGGACTGGCTGTACCACAATGTATTTATTTATTTACAGTATTTATATTCCACAATTCTCACCCCGAAGGGCGGATCACATTATATACATATAGGGCAAACATTAAATGCCCATATACACATAGAACCGAGACAGAGACAGACGCAGAGGCAATTTAACCTTCTCCTGAAAGGATGTTCGATTCTGGCCACAGGGCGGAGCAGCTGCTTCATCATCCACTGTGACGGCACTTCCTCATTCCAAGTCGTAAATTAGTTAAATTTGCCTCCCCACTTTATAAGTGGTACCTTATTTCCTACTTGATGTGGTGCTACTTCCATCAGCCCATGATCAACCTATTAAGCATGAAAAGGCACCTTATGGGACCTTATTTCCTACTTGATAGATACAACTATCTTTCGGGTTGCTAGGTCAGCAATGAGCAGGGGCTATTTTTTAATTTTTTAATTGATGGGTGCTCGCCCCACCACGGGCTGGCCTCGAACTCATGACTTCATGGTCAGAGTGATTTATTGCAGCAGGCTGCTCACTAGCCTGCCCCACAGCCCGGCCCCATAGTTATAGGTGTTCATGCACCAAGTGCCTCTCCTTAAATCTAGACAGGATCACAGTTGGTTGTGTGTACAGTAGAGTCTCACTTATCCAACATAAATGGGCCGGCAGAACGTTGGATAAGCAAATATGTTGGATGATAAGGAGAGATTAAGGAGAAGCCTATTAAACACCAAATTAGGTTATGATTTTACAAATTAAGCACCAAAACATCATGTTAGACAACAAATTTGACAGAAAAAGTAGTTCAATATGCAGTAATGCTATGTAGTAATTACGGTATTTACGAATTTAACACCAAACTATCACAATGTTTTGAAAACATTGTTTACAAAAATGCGTTGGATAATCCAGAACGTTGGATAAGTGAGACTCTACTGTATTAATAAATGTACAAGTTCCATCTTGAGCTTCTTGACATCTTGTTCTTTAGCCCATCTGACCCACATGTTTCCATACATTCCAGCTTATTCCAAAACCTGCTACAGTAGTCTCACTTATCCAACACTCGCTTATCCAACGTTCTGGATTATCCAACGCATTTTTGTAAACAATGTTTTCAATACATTGTGATATTTTGGTGCTAAATTTGTAAATACAGTAATTACTACATAGCATTACTGCGTATTGAACTACTTTTTCTGTCAAATTTGTTGTATAACATGATGTTTTGGTGCTTAATTTTTGACCCAAATCGGGATTTTAATATTATTGTGTATATTGACTTTTATGACTGTTTTTAATCATGTTGAAGTTTTACTGCTCGGTTTAATGTTTTATCTGATTTGTGCTGTTGTGTCTGGGCATGGCCCCATGTAAACCGCCCCGAGTCCCTCCGGGGAGATGGGGCGGGATATAAGAATAAAATTATTATTATAATTATTATTATTAATTTGTAAAATCATAACTTAATTTATTGTTTAATAGGCTTTTCCTTAATCGCTCCTTATTATCCAACATATTCACTTATCCAACATTCTGCCGGCCCGTTTATGTTGGATAAGTGAGACTCTACTGTACTTTGGTTTTTTGTACATGTGCAAGATGCTGGATATTTTACATATCCAAATATTTCAGCGTAAGAAATTACTGCATATAAATCTAATCAACTCATGTCTTGTCCCTGATTCTACATTTGTAATGCATTATGGAAGAGTTTCATATAGCTATGGAAATGTTTCTGATTTTTTCCCCGTAATGTATTCAAATCACAAATCTGGGACTTGTTTGCAAAATATAAAATGTTTTACAGAATTTTCATCGTGTTGTCCAAAGCCTTGCTCTCTAATTATCCCATTTGGATTCAGCCTGGATTGTTTCTACACTGTCATGAACTTCCATGTTTAATAACAGTTTGCCTCTCATTACCATATATTGAAGACAAGACAGCTGTTATAGCATAAAGTTTATGAATATATGCTTTGATTTGGGAAGTTCCTGGTTGAATACACTCAGTCGTCTGCCCCCCTTTTATGATTCGGATGAGAAAACCCACCTGCAGGAGAAGACACCTGTTCAGGTTGAGGATCTCTCATCAGAAATGCTTCGGACTTGACGTGGTTTGGATTTTGGTTTTCTTTAGATTTGCATACTTGTATTCACATATACCTACATAATGAGATATCTTAGAGATGGGACCCAAGACTAATGAAATTTACTATATATATTCAAGTATAAGCTGATCCGAATATAAGCCGAGGCAACTAATTTTGCAACAAGAAAACTGGGAAAACATTGACTCCAGTATAAGCCGAGGGTGATACATTTCCGAAATAAAAATAGATACCAATAAAATTACATTAATTGAGGCATCAGTAGGTTAAATGTTTTTGAATACAGTAGAGTCTCGCTTATCCAGCATTCGCTTATCCAACATTCTGGATTATCCAACACATTTTTATAATCAATGATTTCAATACAGTAGAGTCTCACTTATCCAACATTCGCTTATCCAACGTTCTGGATTATCCAACACATTTTTGTAGTCAATGTTTTCAATACAGTAGAGTCTCACTTATCCAGCATTCGCTTATCCAACGTTCTGGATTATCCAACGCATTTTTGTAGTCAATGTTTACAATACAATAGAGTATCACTTATCCAACATTCGCTTATCCAACGTTCTGGATTATCCAACTCATTTTTGTACTCAATGTTTTCAATACAGTAGAGTCTCACTTATCCAACATTCGCTTATCCAACGTTCTGGATTATCCAACATATTTTTATAATCAATGTTTTCAATACAGTAGAGTCTCACTTATCCAACATTCGCTTATCCAACGTTCTGGATTATCCAACACATTTTTGTAGTCAATGTTTTCAATACAGTAGAGTCTCACTTATCCAACATTCGCTTATCCAACGTTCTGGATTATCCAACGCATTTTTGTAGTCAATGTTTTCAATACAGTAGAGTCTCACTTATCCAACATTCGCTTATCCAACATTCTGGATTATCCAACGCATTTTAGTAGTCAATGTTTTCAATACAGTAGAGTCTCACTTATCCAACATTCGCTTATCCAACGTTCTGGATTATCCAACGCATTTTTGTAGTCAATGTTTTCAATACAGTAGAGTCTCACTTATCCAGCATTCGCTTATCCAACGTTCTGGATTATCCAACGCATTTTTGTAGTCAATGTTTTCAATACAGTAGAGTCTCACTTATCCAACATTCGCTTATCCAACGTTCTGGATTATCCAACGCATTTTTGTAGTCAATGTTTTCAATACAGTAGAGTCTCACTTATCCAACATTCGCTTATCCAACGTTCTGGATTATCCAACGCATTTTTGCAGTCAATGTTTTCAATACATTGTGATATTTTGGTGCTAAATCCGTAAATGCAGTAATTACTACGTAGCATTACTGCTTATTGAACTACTTTTTCTGTCAAATTTGTTGTATAACATGATGTTTTGGTGCTTAATTTGTAGGATCATAATCTAATTTGATGTTTAATAGGCTTCTCCTTAATCTCTCCTTGTTATCCAACGTATTCGCTTATCCAACGTTCTGCCAGCCCGTTTATGTTGGATAAGTGAGACTCTACTGTATTTACATAAAGATCAAATTTAGGATACGACTGTCCAACTCTGATCAAATCATTATTCTCATCTTCAATGTAAATGTGCTTATACAGTAGAGTCTCATTTATCCAACCTAAACTGGCCGGCAGAACATTGGATAAGCGAATACGTTGGATAACAAGGAGAGATTAAGGAGAAGCCTATTAAACATCAAATTAGGTTATGATTTTACAAATTAAGCACCAAAACATCATGTTATACAACAAATTTGTCAGAAAAAGTAGTTCAATGCGCAGGAATGTTATGTAGTAATTACTGTATTTACAAATTTAGCACCAAAATATCACGATGTATTGAAAACATTGTTTACAAAAATGCGCTGGATAATCCAGAACATTGGATAAGCGAATGTTGGATAAGTGAGACTCTACTGTATATCCTTTTAATAATAATAGAGTAAAATAATACATGTAATAATAATAATAATAAATACAGGAAAATAATACATGTAATAATAGAGTAAAATAATAAATTCAATAATAATAATAAGATCAGGGTAAAATAATAAATGTATTAATAATAATAAAATAGAGTAAAATAAATGTAATAATAGCAACAATAATAGAGAAAAATAATAAATGTAATAATACCAATAATAATAGAGAAAAATAATAAATGTACCATATATTCTCGAGTATAAGCTGACCCAAATATAAGCCAACCAGGACCCTCACCCGAGTATAAGCCGAGGGGGGCTTTTTCAGTCTTAAAAAAAGGGCTGAAAAGCTAGGCTTATACTCGAGTATATACAGTATTTATGTTTCATATAAAGTTCATCTCCTGGGAGTGCTTGGATTGTGTGTTCCCGCATGGCAGGGAAGTGGCTTGGATGGCCTTTGTGGTGTCTTCTAACTTTATAAGTCTGTGATTCTATATGCCTCATACATTAATTTATTACTTATTTACGCCATTTCTATCCCGCCTTTCTCAACCCCGAAGGATACCAAGGCGGCTTTATACATAGGCAACTATCTGATGCCTATAATACGTGTAAAGATACAGTTGTCCTATTACTAACTAATATACAGAATTAGTTAACATTAACTTACATGGGACAATGATGAATTTATCTAAAGTGTGAACCACAATATACAGTTGTTTATTCCTTTGACCATGCATTTCTAAGACTTATCTACGTGGGACAAAACTGGAATTCAAAGTGTAGTACTCAGTTACTGAACATACTTATTTGTTACTGAAAAAACATACAAACATGAATATAATGTTTGATGTAATGCTGTAAACAGTGTGTATTTGTGTATTACTCATGCGCCTGTAAGGATTATAATTTGTCTGTTACCATTGTTCTATTCTGTATATTAGTTAGTAATAGGACAACTGTATCTTTACACAACTATCTGATGCCATCAAAACAAAGTGCAGTTAACATAAACAATTAAAATAGAATTACAGTAGAGTCTCACTTAATAAGGACGGATGAAGGAAAAGCCTATTAAACATCAAATTAGGTTATGATTTTACAAATTAAGCATCAAAACATCATGTTATACAACAAATTTGATAGAAAAAGTAGTTCAATACGCAGTAATGCTATGTAGTAATTACTGTATTTATGAATTTAGCACCAAAATATCACTATGTATTGAAAACATTGACTACAAAAATGTGTTGGATAATCCAGAACGTTGGATAAGCGAGACTCTACTGTATAAAATATAATTAAAACAATACCATCACAATTAATCATGTGATCTCCAAATGTAGTCCAGGCTTTTCCAGTAGTCAATGCACATCATTTCATATCTATCTATTTCACAAGTTCTCCAAAGGCTACATAAAGCGTGGAGGTAATTTTATACATTGTGGAGGCACAGTGTGTTAAAGCGCTCTGCTGCCGAACTTGCGGACCAAAAGGTCCCAGGTTCAAATCCTGGTATCGGAGTGAGCGCCCACTGTTAGCCCCAGCTCATGCCAACCTAGCAGTTCGAAAACATGCAAATGTGAGTAGATCAATAGGTACCACTCCGGCGGGAAGGTAACAGTGCTCCATGAAGTCATGCCAGTAGCCACATGACCTTGGAGGTGTCTATGGTCAACGCCGGCTCTTTGGCTTAGAAATGGAGATGAGCACCAACCCCCAGAGTGTGAGTAGATCAATAGGTACTGCTCCAGTGGGAAGGTATCGGCGCTCCATGCAGTCATGCCAGTGGCCACATGACCTTGGAGGTGTCTATGGACAATGCCGGCTCTTTGGCTTAGAAACGGAGATGAGCACCAACCCCCAGAGTGTGAGTAGATCAATAGGTACTGCTCCAGTGGGAAGGTATCGGCGCTCCATGCAGTCATGCCAGTGGCCACATGACCTTGGAGGTGTCTATGGACAACGCCGGCTCTTTGGCTTAGAAACGGAGATGAGCACCAACCCCCAGAGTGTGAGTAGATCAATAGGTACTGCTCCAGTGGGAAGGTATCGGCGCTCCATGCAGTCATGCCAGTGGCCACATGACCTTGGAGGTGTCTATGGACAATGCCGGCTCTTTGGCTTAGAAACGGAGATGAGCACCAACCCCCAGAGTGTGAGTAGATCAATAGGTACTGCTCTGGCGGGAAGGTATCGGTGCTCCATGCAGTCATGCCAGTGGCCACATGGCCTTGGAGGTGTCTATGGACAATGCCGGCTCTTTGGCTTAGAAATGGAGATGAGCACCAACCCCCAGAGTGTGAGTAGATCAATAGGTACTGCTCTGGCGGGAAGGTATCGGTGCTCCATGCAGTCATGCCAGTGGCCACATGACCTTGGAGGTGTCTATGGACAACGCCGGCTCTTTGGCTTAGAAACGGAGATGAGCACCAACCCCCAGAGTGTGAGTAGATCAATAGGTACTGCTCCAGTGGGAAGGTAACGGCTCTCCATGCAGTCACGCCAGTGGCCACATGACCTTGGAGGTGTCTATGGACAACGCCGGCTCTTTGGCTTAGAAATGGAGATGAGCACCAACCCCCAGAGTGTGAGTAGATCAATAGGTACTGCTCCAGTGGGAAGGTATCGGCGCTCCATGCAGTCATGCCAGTGGCCACATGACCTTGGAGGTGTCTATGGACAATGCCGGCTCTTTGGCTTAGAAACGGAGATGAGCACCAACCCCCAGAGTGTGAGTAGATCAATAGGTACTGCTCTGGCGGGAAGGTATCGGTGCTCCATGCAGTCATGCCAGTGGCCACATGACCTTGGAGGTGTCTATGGACAACGCCGGCTCTTTGGCTTAGAAATGGAGATGAGCACCAACCCCCAGAGTGTGAGTAGATCAATAGGTACTGCTCTGGCGGGAAGGTATCGGCGCTCCATGCAGTCATGCCAGTGGCCACATGACCTTGGAGGTGTCTATGGACAATGCCGGCTCTTTGGCTTAGAAACGGAGATGAGCACCAACCCCCAGAGTGTGAGTAGATCAATAGGTACTGCTCTGGCGGGAAGGTATCGGTGCTCCATGCAGTCATGCCAGTGGCCACATGACCTTGGAGGTGTCTATGGACAACGCCGGCTCTTTGGCTTAGAAATGGAGATGAGCACCAACCCCCAGAGTGTGAGTAGATCAATAGGTACTGCTCCAGTGGGAAGGTATCGGCGCTCCATGCAGTCATGCCAGTGGCCACATGACCTTGGAGGTGTCTATGGACAATGCCGGCTCTTTGGCTTAGAAACGGAGATGAGCACCAACCCCCAGAGTGTGAGTAGATCAATAGGTACTGCTCTGGCGGGAAGGTATCGGTGCTCCATGCAGTCATGCCAGTGGCCACATGACCTTGGAGGTGTCTATGGACAACGCCGGCTCTTTGGCTTAGAAATGGAGATGAGCACCAACCCCCAGAGTGTGAGTAGATCAATAGGTACTGCTCTGGCGGGAAGGTATCGGCGCTCCATGCAGTCATGCCAGTGGCCACATGACCTTGGAGGTGTCTATGGACAATGCCGGCTCTTTGGCTTAGAAACGGAGATGAGCACCAACCCCCAGAGTGTGAGTAGATCAATAGGTACTGCTCTGGCGGGAAGGTATCGGTGCTCCATGCAGTCATGCCAGTGGCCACATGACCTTGGAGGTGTCTATGGACAACGCCGGCTCTTTGGCTTAGAAATGGAGATGAGCACCAACCCCCAGAGTGTGAGTAGATCAATAGGTACTGCTCCAGTGGGAAGGTATCGGCGCTCCATGCAGTCATGCCAGTGGCCACATGACCTTGGAGGTGTCTATGGACAACGCCGGCTCTTTGGCTTAGAAATGGAGATGAGCACCAACCCCCAGAGTCAGACATGACTGGACTTAACGTCAGGGGAAACCTTTACCTTTACCTTTACAATACTATAAATAATTTTGTGCATGAAACAAAGATTGTGTCCGGTGAAATCAGATACGATATCGACAGCACTGCTTATGGGGCACAAGAAAAGAAGGAAACGGGAGAGAGGTAAAGGAATATCTTCCTTAAATGCTTTTAAAATGAACTTCTGTTGCCTTGCCATGTTGGGTTATATAACAAACTAGCTGTGCCCGGCCACGTGTTGCTGTGGCGAAGTATGGTGGTATGGGAAATAAAGTATCTTATATTATCTGCTTAGAACTGAATTATATGAGGCCCCTTTTACGCAGCTGGATAAAATACACACCGAAGTGGATTATATGGCAGTGTGGAGTCAAGATAATCCAGTTCAAAGCAGATAATATAAGATTAGAAATGGATTATATAGCTGTGTGGAAGAGCCTTGAGTCTACACTGCTATATAATCCAGTTAAAATCAGATAATTTGTATTTTATAGGCCGTGTGGAAGAGGCCTAAGTGAGGCCTAACTCTGCCTGTCCCTGGGCTGAGTGGGTTGCTAGGAGACCAAGTGGGTGGAGCTTAGCCTTCTAACTGGCAGCAATTGGATAAAAACAATTATTGCTCTCCCTCTAATTAGGACTTTATTTTTCTTTTCTTTTTGTTGTATGAACGTAGAGGCATGGATGAGGGGTTGTGCTGCCAAGTTTAGTGTTTCTGGGATGTGTAGTTTTGTTGTTTTGCCCTAGGCCGAAATTTCATTACTCTTTTATATATATAGATGGAAGATGGGGCAAATCTCTAAGGAAGAGTACAAACAAGTAGCCAGTATTTACATGGAGAAGGTCAAGCTTTGGATGAGCTCAAGGTTGCAGGAAAGGTTAAAAATAAGGAAAAGGAGGTTTTGAAAACTAACAGAAAAAGAATATGAGCAAAGAAGGTCTACTCCATTGAGAATATGGAGAAATATTAACAAGTGACAAAGAAAAGGCAGAACTGCTCACTACCCATTTTCCATCTGTTTTGTTCCAACCCCAGTGGAAATAGAATCAATACATAATCAATAGATAATACAGGAACATCTAAGCACTTTAAATGGCTGTGTGTTTTTGGATCCAGATTAGAAATGGGGGATTTTTTTTAAATCCTCATAAACTAGTCGAAATTTTTTTTCTCAAGTGTTGAAAAAACATGATCTAATTAGGCTTTGGCATTGCAACCTGAGACTTATTCAACATAACGTTTCCACATAGGGTTTTGTATATGTGTGTGTGTGGAAAACAATATTTTCTGAACACAAAATTGTCTGTTCTTTTCTGCACAATGCAGAAAACTGTACTTGCCTGAGCACAAAATTCCATTTTCTATACAAATCAACCATGTGTAAATTTTGCACAAGTCACCAAAAACCATGAATTATTCTCAGAAACTGATTTTTAAGACTTTTGTGCGATAGAAAGAAATGGGTAAAACAATTCATTGCTTCTTTTGAAATGAAAATTATCCAAGAATTACATACATGCCTGTTACATATTAACTGCATCCAAAGATACTAAAGTAACTCTCAGATGTAATCATAGAGTCCATGTCTGTAAGTTTTGAGGATGTTTGGAAAACAGGTGTGGTTCCACCAGATTGGAGGTAAGTGAATGTTGTGAAGAATGAGTGGAAGACTAATGTATGCTTAGCCTGGAGAAAATGGGATAGTCATTTTTAAATATACTAGCTTTGCCCGGCCACGTGTTGCTGTGGCTTATGCTTTCAGAGTGTTGCTCTTTATTTACTGCCTTGATTTTAGAGATTATATTGTTCTGTATTATTATATCACAGTAATTATTACATATTATATTTATAATCTTCTATTATCTGCTTAGAACTGGATTATATGAGGCCCCTTCTACACAGCTGTATAAAATGCACACTGAAGTGGATTATATGGCAGTGTGGAGTCCAGATAATCCAGTTCAAAGCAGATATTATTATTATTATTATTATTATTATTATTATTATTATTATTATTATTATTTACAGCATTTATATTCCGCCCTTCTCACCCCGAAGGGGACTCAGGGCGGATCACATTACACATATAGGCAAACATTCAATGCCTTTTAACATAGAACAAAGACAAAACAAACATAGGCTCCGAGCGGGCCTCGAACTCATGACCTCCTGGTCAGAGTGATTCATTGCAGTTAATTGCAACTGGCTTGCTCTCCCGCCTGCGCCACAGCCCGGGCGGGAGAGCAAGCCAGTTGCAATTAACTGCAATATAATATAAGATTATAATTGGGTAATATAGCTGTGTGGAAGGGTCTTGAGTCTACACTGCCATATAATCCAGTTAAAATCAGATAATCTGTATTTTATAGGTAGTGTGGAAGAGGCCTAAGTGAGGCCTAACTCTGCCTGTCCCCTGGGCTGAGTGGGTTGCTAGGAGACCAAGTGGAGCTTAGCCTTCTAACTGGCAGCAATTTGATAAAAACAATTCTTCCTCTCCCTCTAATTAGGACTTTATTTTTCTTTTCTTTTTGTTGTATGAACGTAGAGGCATGGATGAGGGGTTGTGCTGCCAAGTTTAGTGTTTCTGGGATGTGTAGTTTTGTTGTTTTGTCCTAGGCCAAAATTTCATTACCCTTTTATATAAATAGACTAGCTATGCCTGGTCACGCGTTGCTGTGGCTAGGACTTAATTTTTCTTTTCTTTTTGTTGTATGAACATAGAGGCGTGGATGAGAGGTTGTGCTGTCAATTTTCGAGGTTGTGGGGCGTTTAGTTTAGTTGTTTTGCCCGGTGCCGTGATTCCATTACCCTTTTATATATATAGATGAGTATTTTTATTTACAGTATTTATATTCCACCCTTCTCACCCCGAAGGGGACTCAGGGCAGATTACAATGAACACATATATGGCAAACATTCAATGCCAACAGACAAACAATCTACAATAGACAGACTCAGAGGCATTTTTAACATTTTTCCAGCTTCACGATTCTGGCCACAGGGGGAGCTGTTGCTTCACCGTGAAGTATTGGCTGTACTTCCGCATTCCTTTCCTCGTGTTTTGCTGGCAGTTTTATGGTGTTGTAAATTAGCCTCCCGCATAAAGCGTCCCTAAATTTCCCTAATTGACAGGTGCAACTGTCTTTCGGGGCTGCATAAGTCAACAGCAAGCCGGGGCTATTAATGGTCGGAGGCTTAACCCGACCCGGGCTTCGAACTCATGACCTCTCGGTCAGTAGTGATTTATAGCAGCTGGTTACTAGCCAGCTGCGCCACAGCCCGGCCCCGCCACAGCCCGGAGTAGCTATCATATTGAAGATGAAGGAAGAATTTTTCTAATGCATTGGAGGATTTGATTGTAAACTGAATTCAGTTGAATTAAATTCAAATTACAAGGAATGCGAGAAAGGAAATCCATGTAAATATTAGGAAAAACTCCTTGGTGATTGAAGCTACAGTAGAGTCTCACTTATCCAACACTCGCTTATCCAACGTTCTGGATTATCCAACGCATTTTTGTAGTCAATGTTTTCAATACATCGTGATATTTTGGTGCTAAATTCATAAATACAGTAATTACTACATAGCATTACTGTGTATTGAACTACTTTTTCTGTAAAATTTGTTGTATACCATGATGTTTTGGTGCTTAATTTGTAAAATCATAATGTAATTTGATGTTTAATAGGCTTTTCCCTAATCTCTCCTTATTATCCAACATATTCGCTTATCCAACGTTCTGCCGGCCCGTTTACGTTGGATAAGTGAGACTCTACTGTACTTGTCAATGGAGTGGACTACTTGAACAGTTGGTGGACTCTTCTTTGGAGGTTTTTAAACAGATGTTAGATGGTCAACTGTAAGAGACTAGATCACCATTGGATGCTTTCCAAGATTTCAGTGCTTATTCTTTATCCAAAGATCTGAACTATTGTTTCCTATCATTTCCAAAATCATGGATTTTCCTGTTTCCAACATTAGAAGTCATGTTTGTTGGTGATAATACTGATCATTCTTCCACCTTTCCCAAAGTCCTATATTTTCCATACTGTACTATCAAAGGAAAAGGGAAGTTGAGGATAGCTGAGTATTCTTCCTTCATTTTGATCTGAGCTTTTGGTGCAATCTGACAATGCATCAAGCTAAGCTCAAGCATTAGGAAGGGATAAAATGTATGACATCCTGTGGTAAGGCTGCAAATGTAGTCTTGAAGGAGCTGAGGAAAATGTGTGAACGAGAAATCAATAAAAGGATCCATGGCTCTTTTCCCATGACTTTTTGTTTTCTTTGTTAAAAGCTTTGAACATTTCCAGACATGGCTTATGTAGGCAGTAGAGTTGCTTCCTTCTTCTCGGTATTAATTTTTTAAAAATAATCTTTATTAAAGCTTTTTTTAATATACACATTAAAAAAGGATAAATAGATGAGGGGAAGAAAAAATAAATAAAAAAGAAAAGATAGTAGAGAGAGAGAGAAAGAGAAAAATAAAAAAATAAAATAAAATGGTGTTAGATATGGAAATAGGGGAAAATAGGGGGAATGTGGCAAGTGTGTAAGGGAGGGGGGATCCAGTTAGAAAAGATTTAAAAACACAATAAAAAAAGAAAAAGAATTTATATAGTTTTGACTTCCGGGCATCTTCTTGGAGGTTTTCTTCCTTTTCTTTCTTCTTTCATTTTTCTCTCTTTCTCTTTCTCCTTGTCTTCTTTCTCTCTTTCCTGTTCCAGTGATAATTTCCCTTCTCTTACTCTACTTCTTCTTGTTTATTCTATTACTTTATCTGGACCTATCTCTTTATATTATTATTATAATTATTAAGTTTATTTTATTTTATTTTTAAATTTAATTACTATTTATTTATTTTTTCAATCTTTATTGTTGTTATTTATTATTTTATCCTCTTATTTTTCCTCCTAAATATTTTGTTACACTGTCCCAATCTGTTTCTTTTATTGGGTTTCCCTTACTTTTTGCGAGTAGAAAAGTAAGTCTATCCATGTTTTTAATTTCTTGAATTTTTTCCTGCCAATCTTCTTTCTTTGGGATTTCGTTTTTTTCCCATAACTTCGCTGCTGTTGATTCTTGCTGCTGTTGTTAGTAAGAATAGAAGTTTATCTTTATTCTTTTCTAGTTTTTGTTCATGTATACCTAATAACCATAGTTCTGGTTTCATTGGTAGTTTTACCTCTAATATTTTTTTCTAAATCTTCCTGAATCTTTCTCCGAGAAATTTTTGCTTTGGTAATATGGTAATAGGTGCCCTCCTTTTCTTCATATTTCCAACATTTGTTTTTAATATTTTTATAGCATTTTCCTAATTTTTGTGGCGTCATTCTCGGTATTATTTATCAGGGTCCTGAATCAGAGATCAATTTATGCTAAAGTTTGACATGTGTCAACCTTACATCCACCCA
Organism: Anolis carolinensis; assembly: GCF_035594765.1. NCBI lineage: Eukaryota > Metazoa > Chordata > Lepidosauria > Squamata > Anolidae > Anolis > Anolis carolinensis. Next base: position 4,663,691 of record NW_026943822.1, on the reverse strand, counting down.
GAACAAAGAACTCAGACACAAGTGATGGGGAATATAATAACTCTCTAACTTGTAATGGTTCCCCACCATGTGGGATTGAGGCCTGGGGTCTATCATGACCCATTCCTCTGCAAACCTGTATTTTACCTATAGTCCAAGAGCAGCCAGCCTTACAACCTAAAGGACCTGCTCCATCTCAGTCACTCACAACTGAGCTTTAAAGAACTAGCCCCAAAGTAGGTATTGACAGAGCGCTGCATTTCCATTACAGCTGATGTGTACCAATTGGTGTTAATAATAATATTCATATTAATAACAATAGTCACTCTGGGACCCTGAGCTGTGTCTGAGAGAGGTCTGCTTCCCCATGACATCTGTTGTGTACCAAATGGGTGTTAATATTAATATTAATAACGATAGTTATTCTGGAACCCTAAACTGAGTCTGAGAGAGGTCTGCTTCCCCATGATATCTGATGTGTACCAATGGGTCTTAATAATAATAATAATAATAATAATAATATTAACAATAGTTATTCTGGGACCCTAAGCTGAGTCTGAGAGAAGTCTGCTTCCCCATGACATCTGATGTGTACCAAATGGGTGTTAATATTAATATTAATAACGATAGTTATTCTGGAACCCTAAACTGAGTCTGAGAGAGGTCTGCTTCCCCATGATATCTGATGTGTACCAATGGGTCTTAATAATAATAATAATAATAATAATAATATTAACAATAGTTATTCTGGGACCCTAAGCTGAGTCTGAGAGAAGTCTGCTTCCCCATGACATCTGATGTGTACCAAATGGGTGTTAATATTAATATTAATAATGATAGTTATTCTGGGACCCTAAGCTGAGTCTGAGAGAGGTCTGCTTCCCCATGACATCTGTTGTGTACCAAATGGGTGTTAATATTAATATTAATAACGATAGTTATTCTGGAACCCTAAACTGAGTCTGAGAGAGGTCTGCTTCCCCATGATATCTGATGTGTACCAATGGGTCTTAATAATAATAATAATAATAATAATATTAACAATAGTTATTCTGGGACCCTAAGCTGAGTCTGAGAGAAGTCTGCTTCCCCATGACATCTGATGTGTACCAAATGGGTGTTAATATTAATATTAATAATGATAGTTATTCTGGGACCCTAAGCTGAGTCTGAGAGAGGTCTGCTTCCCCGTGACAGCTGATGTGCACCAATGGGTCTTAATAATAATATTAGCATTATTAACGATAGTTATTCTGGGACCCTAAGCTGAGTCTGAGAGAGGGCTGCTTCCCCATGATAGCTGATGTGTACCAATGGGTCATAATAATAATAATAATAATAATAATAATAATAATAATAATAATAATATTAACAATAGTTATTCTGGAACCCTAAGCTGATTCTGAAAGAGGGCTCCTTCCCCATGTCAGCTGATGTGCACCAATGGGTCTTAATAATAATATTAATATTAATAACAATAGTTACTTTGGGACCTTAAGCTGGGCCTGAGAGAGGAGTGCCTCCCCATGACACCAATGGGTGTTAATACTAATATTAATATCAATAACAATAGTTACTTTGGGACCCTAAGATGGGTCTGAGAGAGGAGTTCCTCCCCATGACACCAATGGGTGTTAATATTAATATCAATAACAATAGTTACTTTGGGACCCTAAGCTGGGTCTGAGAGAGGAGTGCCTCCCCATGACAGCCAATGTGTGTCAATGGGTGTTAATAATAATAATATTAATAATAACAATAGTACTCTGAATAAGACCCAAACATTTTAAAAGTTGGTGGACTAAAATTCCCTTTGGAGCCAATGGTCTGAAAATTTTCATTTTTTCATAAGCCAGATGAAAATTCTGTTCATATAGGCGCCCCATTATCGTTAGCAGGAAGAAATATGAAAACGAGACCAAACGAATAAAACTAGACAAAACGAACAGCAATTCCATACAAAAGCACAACACTAACTTTTATATGCCTCTGTGTTCTTTGTGGGTCACATTTTGCTTCCAGTTTTCTTCCAGTTGGCCCATTGGCTGTCCATTTCATGGTTCAAGTGAACAGCATCACTCAGTTTTCAAACAAGTGGTGAACTTCTCAGACAATAGGACAACTGTAGATGTTTTATATGCTTTGAGGAAACTGTTGGGGACTTGGGTACCCCTCCCACAAATGTTTTGTAAATGAACAAGCTGTGGGATTGTATGGGGCTGATGCCAAAGGGATTCCGTCGAAAAGCTGGCACGACTGGAATGCTTGGCCATCAGAAGCGGTGACTCTAAGTGAGGTCGGTGGGAATTTTCTATTATTATTGTTATTATTCTGTCCTGCTCCAAAGCATTGAGTCAAATCTAAATTAATTTTGAAAGAACTGCTGTTAAATCAGCTTAGAGACCCACTGTAAATGCCCTAGGCTTGTAAATGCACAATTTGTGAGCTGTGCTTTGTGACTTTGCAATAATTCATGACTTCCGAAGCTATTATTTTAATATTTAACTAACTAGTAGCATACCTTATGGCTGTCAAGCCTGCAGTGCTTAAATATTGAAATAATGGATGGCAAATAGGGAATTATAAATTTGCAAATGACAACTGGCAAACAATGAACCTTCCAACAGAGGAAATGAAGGCTCTGTTGCAAAATACCAGCGCTGATTTTTGCTTCCTGTGTGAGTTTTGGATAAGCAATGAATATAAAACTTATTCTGAGTATTGATTTTGGATGGAATACAGATGACAGCCTTAAGCCACAGGCCATTCAGGACAATGTTCCAAGCCGTGTTATGTGAATAAATCATTAACAGCTGAAGAAAGAATACATGACCAGAATAGGCTCGCTTTTTATCGCCTAAATTAAGGGTTCACAGAGAAATGAAAGAACTTTGTAGCCCAGGTGTGTGGTTTACTGGAAGTACATTATATCAATTAACACCATATTTGTGAACATATTGGAGTCCACATAAACAACTTCTCTTTTCATGATGGAAAGGGCTATGGAACTTGGTGGAAGCCCATATATTTTGCATGTAGCAGAGTCAAGGTTCTTATCCACAGCATCGCCAGTAAGGAGTGGGAAAGATCCCAGTAAGGAGTGGGTGGAGATCCCGGTTTGCTGCTGGTTGTGAGTGTATAGCCCAGGGGTCCCCAAACTACGGCCCGCGGGCCATATGCGGCCCATTGAAGCCATTTATCCGGCCCCCACAGCACAAAGGCAGGAGGGGGTTGGACTAAATGGTCCAAGGGGTCTCTTCCAACCCTCTTTATTATTATTATTATTATTATTATTATTATTATTATTATTATTATTATTATTATTATTATTGTATGACACAGCAAACAAGATAGACATGCTGGATTTCATATCAAAATCACAAGTCGAATACCAAGTGTCTAGGACTGTGTGATTTATTCTTGGATGATGCATGCAGATCCCAGTAGGGTGGTCTTTTGCAGTTGGCAGATCATAATTTTGTCAATATTGTTTCCAAATGCCGGCTGAGATCTTTTGGCACGGCACCCAATGTGCCGATCACCACCGGGACCACCTGCACTGGTTTCTACCAGAGTCTTTGAAGTTCAATCTTGAGGTCCTGATAGCGGCTGAGTTTTTCCTGTTGTTTTTCATCAATGCGACTGTCACCTGGGATGGCGACATCAATGATCCAAACCTTTTTCTTTTCCACAACTGTGATGTCTGGTGTGTTGTGTTCCAGAACTTTGTCAGTCTGGATTCGGAAGTCCCACAGTATCTTTGTGTGCTCATTTCCCAATACTTTTGCAGGTTTGTGATCCCACCAGTTCTTTACTGCTGGGAGGTGGTACTTGAGGCATACGTTCCAATAAATCATTTGGCCACGTAGTTGTGTCTCTGTTTGTAGTCTGTCTGTGCGATTTTCTTACAGCAGCTGAGGAGATGATCAATGGTTTCGTCGGTTTACTTGCACAGTCTGCATTTTGGGTCATCAGCTGATTTTTTGATCTTGGCCTGAATTGCCTTTGTTCTGATGGCTTGCTCCTGGGCTGCAAGGATCAGGCCTTCTGTCTCCTTCTTCAGGGTAATACAAAGAAAGGATTCCTTGAAATGCACAGGCAAGAGGTCACTACAGCTAGAAATGTAAACCAAAGATATGCACTATACAACAGCAATTAAACCAAAATATAATCCATGTGTTACCAACACATATACATTCATAGAAAGTAAAACTCTATATTCAGAGAAAGTAAAACTCTTATATTCAGAGTTTGTGAGTCCAATGCCCACCAGAGTTCATGTTCCACATGGAGGACTGTATCAATCTCTAATTGTGAGTCCAAATTTAAACGTCCAAGTAAGTGAATCATTTTATGACACCCGATGTTTTAAACAAGTCCAAGGTTGGTCACCATCCACAACCGGTTTCAACTGTGTAGTCTTCCTCAGGTGGTGGTTATACAGGTATGGAAAACCTGGAGTAGTCAATTTCGTTCTTTGAGTATATAAATTCAATGTGTCATTATCAATGACGGAGTGGACCTACACGGAATACATTCAGGGTTCTAGTCCTAGAGGTAGTTACTAGGTATGTCCGATCGATGAAAAAAAGTTTCAATTCTCGTTTCTAAAGTAGGGGGCGCCGGCGCTTCAATATAGAAAGTATTTCCAATTTTTTTCACCCAAAAATTTCGGATATTTCCGAAAATTCATAATGATTCTAAATGTTTCTAAAATGGCGGACGCACATGCGCAATCGCTACACACCGGGCTTGTATGGCAATCTTCCATGTGGATGCAGAGGACGTTAGCCTCCACCTTTGCGTCCATCGTGGAAGCTTCTGATTGGCTGGGGAGCGGCAGCCATGTTAGGCTGCACTAAGCTCCCATTCAAGGTAGGTTGCAGAAACAAAAAAAATTAAATATTTTTTAAAATATATTTTAAAAAATGGGGGGGGGGGGGAATTAACGAAACATTAAGAGACAATTAGAGAATGGGCCAACAATGGTTCGAATTACATTGCTGGTTGCGCTGTGAGACAATGTCTCGGAATTCGTATCAAAAAGCGAGAACAATCCGAAATAATTCCGATATACGATTCAAAACGATTTTTTGGACATGTCTAGTAGTTACTTCTTCCTCAAACACAGATTTATGCACCAAACTACAACAGCGGGAAGCCTTCTGGATATTCACTCTTAAAACAGTTCACTCTAAGGGTCTCAATGATTCTATTTCACTTCAATGTTTTCTGTGAGCCTGGTGTATACCTTTGGTGAAGTTCAAATAGGTTCTTTTTGTGTAAAACTTCTTTCAAATGGCTGGTACATAGCCACACCTGTATCCATACTGGGCCCCTTTAAAATTCTCTCTATATACAGTGAGTTCTACTTGCTTCTCCTGTCTTGCCTAAGGAATCAAACCAGTAGCAGAGCAACTCTGTAGGAGAGTTTATGTAGGAGAGTTTATGTGAGTATATATGCTCCTGTCTTTAATGCTGTTACTATATTTTGTAATTTGTAATTTTTATCATGTGCAGGTGTTTCTAGCCACTCGTATGTATTCCCTGTAGGTCCACTCTGTCATTGATAATGACACATTGAATTTATATACTCAAAGAACGAAATTGACTACTCCAGGTTTTCCATACCTGTATAACCACCACCTGAGGAAGACTACACAGTCGAAACCGGTCGTGGATGGACTTGTTTAAAACATTGGGTTTCATAAAAGGATTCACTTACTTGGACATTTAAATTTGGACTCACAATTAGAGATTGATACAGTCCTCCATGTGGAACATGAACTCTGGTGGGCATTGGACTCACAAACTCTGAATATAAGAGTTTTACTTTCTCTGAATATAGAGTTTTACTTTCTATGAACGTATATGTGTTGGTAACACATGGATTATATTTTGGTTTAATTACTGTTGTATAGTGCATATCTTTGGTTTACATTTCTAGCTGTAGTGGCCTCTTGCCTGTCCTTCTTCAGGGTCCCATTCGTGAGCCATATCCTTATCAGCTTTTCCTTCAATTTTGTCAAGAAAATTATTATTATTATTATTATTATTATTATTATTATTATTATTATTATTATTATTATTATTATTGTATGACAGAAAACAAGATAGATATGCTGGATTTCGTATCACAAAATCACAAGTCGAACACTTCCCAAGTGTCTAGGACTGTGTGATGTATTATTATTATTATTATTATTATTATTATTATTATTATTATTATTATTATTATTATTGTATGACACAGCAAACAAGATAGACATGCTGGATTTCATATCACAAAATCACAAGTCGAACACTTCCCAAGCGTCTAGGACTGTGTGATGTATTTTCGGATGATGCGTGCAGATCCCAGTAGGGTGGTCTTTTGCAGCCGGCAGATCGTAATTTTGTCAATGTCTATTGTTTCCAAATACCGGCTGAGATCTTTTGGCACGACACCCAGTGTGCCCATCACCACCAGGACCACTTGTACTGGTTTCTAGAGCCTTTGCAATTTGATTTTGAGGTCCTGATAGTGGCTGAGTTTTTCCTGTTGTTTTTCGTCAATGCGACTGCCACCTGGGATGGCGACATCAATGATCCAAACCTTTTTCTTTTCCACAACTGTGATGTCTGGTGTGTTGTGTTCCAGAACTTTTTCAGTCTGGATTCAGAAGTCCTACAGTATCTTTGCATGCTCATTTTCCAATACTTTTGCAGGTTTGTGATCCCACCAGTTCTTTACTGCTGGGAGGTGGCACTTGAGGCATAAGTTCCAATGAATCATTTGGGCCACATAGTTGTGTCTCTGTTTGTAGTCTGTCTGTGCGATTTTCTTACAGCAGCTGAGGATATGATCAATGGTTTCGTCGGTTTCCTTGCACAGTCTGCATTTTGGGTCAACAACTGATTTTACGACCTTGGCCTTAATTGTTGTTGTTATTATTATTATTATTATTATTATTATTATTGCTCGGTGGCCAACTATAATCCGGCCCTCCAACGGTCTGAGGGTTTATGAACTGGCCCCCAGTTTTAAAAGTTTGGGGACCCCTGGTATTAGCCAATACTGAATCCATGGAGCAAATCCCTCTATATAACAAAGTATTCTCCATTCCTTGGTGGATAATTATTTATTTCTCTATCATATCAGAAGCAAACAGAGGGTACAAGTTGTAATGTATTTGAAAACACAAACAACGTTTTTAAAACTTGGCATTATACTAAATGTCTTTTGAGCAGAAGTTGGCCACTTGGAGTGCCTCTGGTGTTGCTGTAAGAAGGTCCTCCATTGTGCATGTGGCAGGGCTCAGACCACATTGTAATAGGTGGTCTGTGGTTTGCTCTTCTCCGCACTCGCATGTCGTGGACTCCACTTTGTAGCCCCATTTCTTAAGGTTGGCTCCGCATCTCGTGGTGCCAGAGTGAAGTCTGTTCAGCGCCTTCCAAGTTGCCCAATCTTCTGTCTGCCCAGGAGGGAGTCTCTCATCCGGTGTCACCATTGATTGAGGTTTCGGGTTTTAGCCTGCCACTTTTGGACTCTCGCTTGCTTGAGGTGTTCCTGCAAGAATCTCTGTAGATCTTAGAAAACTATTTCTTGATTTAAGGCGTTAGTGTGCTGGCTGATACCTGAACCATATGGGCCAGAGATGTCAATGCCTTGGTCCTTTCATTGCTGGCTGCTGCTTCCTGGCGGATGTCAAATGGCGCAATTATACTGTTAGGTATAATTTCTCCAGTGGTGTGGGGCATAGACATACTGTGATAATGCGGCATGTCTCATTAAGAGCCACATCCACTGTCTTAACATGGTGAGATGTATTCCACACTGGGCATGTGTACTCGAAGCAGAGCAGCAAAGCGCAAGGGCAGATGTCTTCACTGTGTCAGGTTGTGACTCCAGGTTGTGCCAGTCAGTTTTCATACAATGTTATTTCTAACTGCCCTTAGTCCCCATCGGGGAGATAGGGTGGGATACAAATAAAGTTTTATTATTATTATTATTATTATTATTATTATTATTATTATTATTATTATTATTTTATGACACAGCAAACAAGATAGATATGCTGGATTTCGTATCACAAAATCACAAGTCGAACACTTCCCAAGTGTCGAGGACTGTATTATTATTATTATTATTATTATTATTATTATTATTATTATTATTATCATCATTATTATTATTTTATTATGACACAGCAAACAAGATAGACATGCTGGATTTCGTATCACAAAATCACAAGTCGAACACTTCCCAAGTGTCGAGGACTGTATTATTATTATTATTATTATTATTATTATCATTATCATTATTATTATTTTATTATGACACAGCAAACAAGATAGACATGCTGGATTTCGTATCACAAAATCACAAGTCGAACACTTCCCAAGTGTCTAGGACTGTATTATTATTATTATTATTATTATTATTATTATTTTATTGTATGACACAGCAAACAAGATCAATATGCTGGATTTCATATCACAAAATCACAAGTCAAACACTTCCCAAGTGTCTAGGACTCTGTGATGTATTTTCGGATGATGCGCGCAGATCCCAGTCGGGTGGCCTTTTGCAGTTGGCAGATCGTAATTCTGTCAATGTCTATTGTTTCCAAATACCGGCTGAGATCTTTTGGCACAACACCCAGTGTGCCCATCACCACCAGGACCACTTGTACTGGTTTCCAGAGCCTTTGAAGTTCAATCTTGAGGTCCTGAGAGCGGCTGAGTTTTTCCTGTTGTTTTTCGTCAATGCGACTGCCACCTGGGATGGCAACATCAATGATCCAAACCTTTTTCTTTCCCACAACTGCGATGTCTGGTGTGTTGTGTTCCAGAACTTTGTCAGTCTGAATTATTATTATTATTATTATTATTATTATTATTATTATTATTATTATTATTATTTTATGACACAGTAAACAAGATAGACATGCTGGATTTCGTATCACAAAATCACAAGTCGAACACTTCCCAAGTGTCTAGGACTGTGTAATGTATTATTATTATTATTATTAATATTAATATTATTATTATTATTATTTGAAACACAACAAGATTAGTCCACAGCAGACACTCTGTTGGCTGTTGTATTGGATCACACATCAGACACTTCCCAAGTGTCTAGGACAGTGTGATATATCGGCGAATAATGCATGCAGATCCCAGTAAGGTGGCCTTCTGCAGCTGGCAGGTGGTAATTTTGTCAGTGCCGATTGTGTTTATTATTATTATTATTTGAATGTGAAAAAAATTAAGAATCCCTTTTATAGACAATCCTTTGAATATCCTATCTGCCATCAATCAAATATGCGAAAGAGCTGAGGAAGGAACACTCAAAAAAGGTGGAGCTGAGTGGGAAATCTAACAGTGATTTGGAAGAAAGGAGGCATCATACTTTCTAAAGTTTGGTTTGGAACTAGTTTATCCTGTGATTTCAAACTTAAGATGCCTGGATGGTGGGATGAGAAAATCAAAAGCTGTTCAATAGCCATGTTGCAAAAATAGGTGTTTGTTAATGTGCCAAAAGGTTGTTTCATGTGTTGTTGAAGGCTTTCATGGCCGGAACCACTGGATTGTGCATTTTCCGGGCTGTATGGCCATGTTCAGAAGCATTCTCTCCTGATGTTTCGCCCATATCTGTGGCAGGCATCCTCAGAGGTTGTGAGGTATATTGGAAAACGAAGTTAAGAAGGTTTATATATCTGTGGAATAATGTCCAGGTGGGAGAAAGGACTGTTTTCTGTTGGAGGCTAGTGTGAATGTTGTAATTGGGTTGTTGTGCATTTTCCGGGCTGTATGGGCATGTTTCAGAAGCATTCTCTCCTGGCGTTTTGCCCACATCTAATGCAGGCATCCTCAGAGGTTGTGAAGTATATATGAATCAGGGGTAGCTAACACCTCAGAACAAAGGATTCCCCCAGGCAGGAATGAAGCTTGTAAGGCCATTAATGCTAAAGGTAAAGGTAAAGGTACCGCAAATGAATAAATATGGCCATGTTCCAGAAGCATTCTCTACTGACGTTTCACCCACATCTGTGGCAGGCATCCTCAGAGGTATATACAGTAGAGTCTCACTTATCCAAGCTTCGCTTATCCAAGCTTCTGGATGATCCAAGCCATTTTTGTAGTCAATGTTTTAAATATATTGTGATATTTTGGTGCTAGATTCGTAAATACAATAATTACAACATAACATTACTGCGTATCGAACTACTTTTTCTGTCAAATTTGTTGTAAAACATGATGTTTTGGTGCTTAATTTGTAAAATCATAACCTAATTTGATGTTTAATAGGCTTTTCCTTAATCCCTCCTTATTATCCAAGATATTCGCTTATCCAAGCTTCTGCCGGCCCGTTTAGCTTGGATAAGTGAGACTCTACTGTATACCTCACAACCTCTGAGAATGCCTGTCATAGATGTGGGCAAAACGTCAGGAGAGAATGCTTCTGGAACATGGCCATACAGCCTGGAAAACACACCACAACCCTGTGATTCATGAAAGCCTTTGACAACACAATGTTGTAAATAATCACCTTGGTTAGCATTAATGGCCTTGCAAGTTTCATTCCTGCCTGGGGGAATCCTTTGTTCGGATGTGTTAGCTGCCCCTGATTCATATATACCTCGAAAATCTGAGGATGTCTGCCACAGATGTGGGCGAAACGTCAGGAGAGAATGCTTCTGGAACATGGCCATATTTATTATTTATTTATTTATTTGCTGTACTTTTGCCCCACCTTTCTCAACCTCGGACTCAAGGCGGCTTCACAACATGGCAACAATACAGCACAACAATCCGTTTGTTTCACGGTTTTTATCATGTTCATTTTCATTTGGCATAATAGCAGTTTGAAAAATAAATGCTCAGAGGAAGAGGGAAAAAAATGGAGAAATTCTCATTGGTATAGTTCAGGTTATTTGGATTTAGCATCTTTTAATGAGGTGGCCAAGCGACATATGAAGAGTAATCTCCCTGGAAACTGATAGTTTCTCCAACTAGGTTTGAAGCCAGGGAAAGACATCATGAGCTACCACCTGCAAGGATTTTTAATATTATTTTTCCCTCTCGGTTGCCATACTCGAGTTCCATGATTTCGGTCGGCCATATTTCTATATTATGCAAATCAAGTAGTGGGTCATGAAAGGTTAATGAGCACACAGAGAGAGTCAGCGAGAGACTAATCATTAGTTTCTCACTCAGATGTATTATTTTCAAAGTTGCTTTGCAGATATGAAACATAACCATACTTGTCTTAAATTGTTTGCAATTTCACCTGCACTCCCTTGTGTTTCGTGCACTCTCTATTTTAAAAAGAGTTCTCATTAGTATTCTTAAATAATGATTACCAAAAAGTGGGGGAAAGAGAATTAAGAAAAAATGGCCCGACAAAAAAGGAAAGGGGAGTGCATAGGACATGGGCATGAGCTGAGCATATGCATTAATCTATATATATAAAAGAGTAATGAAATTTCGGCCTAGGACAAAACAACAAAACTACACATACCAGAAACACTAAACTTGACAGCACAACCCCTCATCCATGCCTCTACGTTCATACAACAAAAAGAAAAGAAAAATAAAGTCCTAATTAGAGGGAGAGGAATAATTGTTTTTATCCAATTGCTGCCAGTTAGAAGGCTAAGCTCTGCCCACTTGGTCTCCTAGCAACCCACTCAGCCCAGGGGTCAGGCAGGGTTAGGCCTCACTTAGGCCTCTTCCACAGTGAGAAGGAAGTGAAGCAGTGTATATTACCAAAGTCATTATTGTTACTATCATTACTAAAAGGTCGCAGGTTTGAATTGGGGGAGTGGAGAGAGCCCTCACTGTTAGCTCCAGCTTCTGCCAACCCTAAAGTTCAAAAACATGCAAATGAGAGTAGATGAATAGGTACTGCTCCGGCGGAAAGGTAACGGCGCTCCATGCAGTCATGCCACATGACCTTGGAGGAGTCTACAGACAACGCCAGCTCTTCAGCTTAGAAATGGAGATGAGCCCCAACCCCCAGAGTCAGACACAACTGGACTTAATGTCAGGGGAAAACGTTTACCCTTTACCTTAACTACCAGCAATTCCTCAATACTTTATTTCCCATACCACCAGACTTCGCTACAGCAACGCGTGGCCGGGCACAGCTAGTATCTATATATATAAAAGAGTGATGGCATCAGGGCAGCGGACAAAACACCAAACTACAGGCCCCCCAACCTTGAAATTTGACAACACAACCCATCATTCACGGCTCTAGGTTGATACAACAAAAAGAAAAGAAAAATAAAGTCCTAATTACAGGGAGAGGAATAATAATTTTTATCCAATTGCTGCCATTTTGAAGGCTAAGCTCCGCCCACTTGGTCTCCTAGCAACCTACTCAGCCCAGGGGACAGGCACAGTTAGGCCTCACTTTGGCCTCTTCCACAGATTATCAGATTTTAACTGGATTATATGGCAGTGTAGACTCAAGGCCCTTCCACACAGCTATATAACCCATTTAGAATCTTATATTATCTGCTTTGAACTGGATTATCTTGAGTCCACACTGCAGTATAATCCACTTCAGTGTGCATACTAAACATAAAGACAACCATACAACAGACATTCAATACCACCACTACCTCAACAATTTCTCACCAACACCACCAGAAAATGCCACAGCAACGCGTGGCTGGGCACAGCTAGTATCTGTATATATAAAAGGGTAAAGTTGTTTGCGCAGTGACTATAACAACACAACTAAATGCCCCAGAAATACGAAACTTGGCAACACAACGCAAAAGCCTTGCCTCACGGTTCTTACAACCACAAAAACACAATCCGGAGCCACAAAACCGAAAAAACCAGCAAACATGCACAACAATGCAGCTACATGACCCAAACACACGAAACATGGCAACACGACCCAAAATCCTTGCCCCTAGGTGCCGACAACAAAAAAAGAAAAGAAAAATAAACTCCTAATTAGAAGAAAAGGAATAATTGTTTTTATCCAATTGCTGCCAGTTAGAAACATCAGGAGAGAATACATTTCAAACATGACCAGGCAGACCACAGAACTCAGAGCAACCCAATACAAAGACAAACAAAAATAATAAAATAAATACAAAAAAAACATAAAAAATAAAATACAATAATACAATTAAAAAAAACATAAATAAACATAATATAATCAAATAATAAAATATAATACAAATAATAATAAAACAATAAAAATAAAATACATACAAATAATACAATAAAATAATAAAAAACACTAAAAATAATAAAAAACACTAAAAAATTAATACAATAAAATACTATAATAACACAAAATAACTAAAAATAATAAAAGAAAATAATAAAATATAATAAATAAAAAGATAAGTTACAATAAAATTAATTTAAAAATACAAATAACGTCAAATAAAAATCCCACAACAATTTTTAACCAATACCACCACCACTTTCCCACAGCAACGCATGGCTGGGCACAGCTAGTTCATAGGGTTGTCCAAATATTCGTTAAGTTTCTTGTTTCGTAATTATTTCGGATTGTTCTCGTTTTTTGAAATGAGTATTGAAACGTTTTCCCTGGGCGCAACTGGCAATGTAATTCGAACCATCATTGGCCCATTCTCTAATTGTTTCTTAAAATTTTCATTAATTTTTTTCCTTCCAAAATTTTTTTTAATATTTTTTAAAAATTATTTTTTATTTATTTTTTTGTTTCTGCAACCTAACATGAATGGGATCCTAGCGCAGCCTAACATGGCCGCTCCCTGGCCAATCAGAGTCTTCCATGATGGCTTGCTTGTTTGGGGGAGAGAGGGCTAACTGGGGGTAGAGTGTTTCTGTTGTTGCTGGTTCGATATTGTGTTTTTTGGGGGGAAATTAGCTGGGGGCTTGGGGCAGAGTCCTTGCTGTGGCTGGCTTTAGGGAACTTTTTTTTTCCAAAGGACGTCTGCATTCCTGCAAGTGCATTGCTTCCCTCCCGCTCTGTTTGTAATCCCAAGCCCCCGGGCTGAGTGTTATTGCAGCAATCACAAAGACACACATTGTTTTCAAACCTAAAGGGTACATTGGAAGAAATAGTTTCCAAAGGACGTGGGGCACCCGCCAAGGCATTGCTTCCCTCACGCTCCATTTCTATTCCCAAGCCTTGGGCTGAGTTTTATTTCTGCAATCACAAAGTCAGACATTGATTTGATTCAATAGAGGGTCCACAGCAATTTATAGTTTCCAAAGGACGTTGCCAATCCTGTCAAGGCATTGCTTGGCATGTGCTGCATTTCTAATCCAAAGTCTACACAAGTAAAAGAGGGACTTTTACAGTGATAAGAACCCAATTGAACAGGAAATAAGACTTTCAAACCAGGTACAGGTTTCTTCAAATATTGAATAATAGTGTATTATAAAAAGTTATGAAAATTCGCCAAAAATCATAGGAGACAGGAAACATTTTGCAATTTGTTGAGCAAAGAGTGTGGAATGTGTTCTCCCACTGTACCAAATTTGATGAGAATAGCTCAAGAAATGAGGGCGGGAGACCCCCAGAAAAGTCCCCCCCGGTTTTTTTGGCGATTGCGCATGCGCGTCCGCCATTTTAGAAACATTACGAATTTTTGGAAATATCCGAAAATTTTGGGTGAAACATTAAGAAATAATTTCTATATCGAAGAGCTGGCACCCCCTACTTTAGAAACGAGAATTGAAACATTTTTTTCATTGATCGGACAAGCCTACTAGTTCATTATCTAACCGATAACATATTTTCTGGAAGTTTCTGTCTATGATGTGCATAATCATGCATAAGTGATACAGCAACATGAAACAATAGATAAATGGTGCGGGTTGCCTTTCATAGTTTGCAACTTGTAGGAGCCAACGACATTGATCCTGTATCAAGAAATATAATTTCAAAGAGCCTATACATCTATAAATGCCAGAGATTCTTCTAATACAAAATGAATGCAGCGTAATGCATTCCACTAAAAGGGCTAACCACAGAACATTCTTACATTAGATGCCACAAGGAAGCATTAAATGCATTACATCACCAACATTTAGTTTAAGTGGGCAGTTTG
Organism: Anolis carolinensis; assembly: GCF_035594765.1. Taxonomy (NCBI): domain Eukaryota; kingdom Metazoa; phylum Chordata; class Lepidosauria; order Squamata; family Anolidae; genus Anolis; species Anolis carolinensis. The sequence goes on along the minus strand of NW_026943822.1, from coordinate 4,648,653 downwards.
TTTCTAGGAAGATGCGGTGCTGTTCAGCACACCCAAAACATCAATTTTCGCTGCACCGGATGCTGTTTGAGGACTGCAGATATTTCAGATACTGATGCTGAGGCTATTTTCCATTGGTCTCTATGCCTAGGACAATTCAAGTTTGTTTCACTTGATTCCAATTTCATTACGTTTAAATTTAGTATTTCTCAAATAAACTTATTTATAAATAAGTTTATTTATAAATAAACTTATTTATTTATAAATAAACTTATTTATTTATATTTATAAACCCAGACTTGTGTTTGATATACCTGTTTTAACATTTTATCTTGTAAGATTGTCCTTTTCGATTGTTTTACCGATGTTGATTTATTGTTGTAAATTTGTGTTTTTGTTTTGATTTTATACTGTGATGTTGGGCAAGGCCCCATGTGAGCCGCCCCGAGTCCCTTCGGGGAGATGGGGCGGGGTACAAGAATAAAATTATTATTATTATATATTATTATTAAAGTAAACTCGCTACTTTCGGGCTCTTTAAGGACAGTAGGGGAGAATGAGCTGATGGTCCTCATACAACCTTTTTTTGACCAAGGATCACTTTCCAACATTAGTACCAAAAGGGTTACGAATCAGTTTTTGATCAACTTTAGATTCAATTTACAGTAAACAACAGTAAACAATTCTTTATTGATTAGTCACTTTTGACCATATCAAAACATGTAAAACATACAATAGGTACACACTTACACACACATACAATAAAACCATGTAAAGATACAAAACATCCAGATTCAATTTGGTTATTTGGGGTGCTAATTCAGAAAATGGCATTGGATAGACCACATCAGCTCCAGTTTCTGATACAGAACATATGCCGTCCAGTAGTCGCCATTTGCTCGTCCTCAGAAAAACATATTTTTATTGGGGTTGTTGTATGTCTTTCGGGCTGTGTGGCCAATGTTCCAGAAGTATTCTCTCCTGACGTTTCGCCCACATCAGCCATAGCAGAGCCCTTGATGAACCAGCCTGAACACAGGATATTATTTGAGAACACAGAAATGCTTGACCATTCCAACAACTATCATGTCAGACGACACAGAGAAGCCATTGAAATCCACAAGCATGTGGACAACTTCAACAGAAAGGAGGAAATCATGAAAATGAACAAAATCTGGCTACCAGTATTTAAAAACTCAAAAATCAGAACAGTAGATGGGAAGCAACACTCTGAGGGCAGAGGAGCCCCACGGACAGCTAATGACTCTGAACAAAGAATGCCCCCCAGGCAAGAGACAAACCTTTCCAATGCTAATTAGGGTGATTAACTGCAACATTAACACTGACTTCCAACTGACAAAGGACTCCCTGGTCACACCCTGGACTCTCCACAGATATATATTTACCTTCCTTGCCTAGTCTCTCCGTACCTCACAACCTCTGAGGATGCCTGCCATAGATGTGGGCGAAACGTCAGGAGAGAATACTTCTGGAACATGGCCACACAGCCTGAAAGACATACAACAACCCTGTGATCCCAGCCATGAAAGCCTTCGACAACACATATTTATTTATTATTTAATTAATTAATTAATTTATATACCGCTCTTCTCCTCTGGGGAACCCAGAGCGGTCTTAGATAATGGCAAGATTAATGCCACATATACAGTAGAGTCTCACTTATCCAACACTCGCTTATCCAACGTTCTGGATTATCCAACGCATTTTTGTAGTCAATGTTTTCAATATATCGTGATATTTTGGTGCTAAATTCATAAATACAGTCATTACTACATAGCATTACTGCTTATTAAACTACTTTTTCTGCCAAATTTGTTGTCTAACATGATGTTTTGGTGCTTAATTTGTAAAATCATAACCTAATTTGATGTTTAATAGGCTTTTCCTTAATGCCTCCTTATTATCCAACATATTCGCTTAATTATCCAACATTCTGCCGGCACGTTTATGTTGGATAAGTGAGACTCTACTGTACCTATAAAATTACATTAATTGAGGCATTAGTAGGTTAAATGTTTTTGAATATTTACATCAAGCTCAAATTTAAGATAAGACTCTCCAACTCTGATCAAATCATTATTCTCATCTTCTTCAATGTCAATGCCCTTATGTATCCTTTTAATAATAACAGAGTAAAATAATACATGTAATAACAATAATAATAATAAATACAGGAAAATAATACATGTAATAATAAATAGAGTAAAATAATACAAAATATAGTAAAAACCAACAATCGTAAAAACACACTTAAAAACCTATATCATATCCAATTAAAACAGTAAAACACTGTGTGACCGTTACAACAGGGGCCAAACGTCATTATTTAATAATTTAGAGCTTGATGTGGTCTATCCAGTGCCATTTTCTGAATCAGCACCACAAAGCACCCCAGGAAAAGGCCTCAAAACGAAGACACCAAAGCGCCCGCTTCCAGGCCCCACAGGGAACGGGGGGAGGAAGAGAAGCAGCAGTCAGGAGGCTTGTTGTCGCTTCTGCCTTCATGGGGAGTCAGCCTCTCTCCTCCCGGCATCCCTGTTGCCTCGGCACTAGAAGAGGGTTTTGCCAGACCAGTCGATGTAGTAACGGTGAGGTCATGGACCATATTTTAGTTCCTGGGGACTTATGATGGTCCATGGACCACAGGTTGGGAACCCCTGTCCTAAAGCATTGGGTAGAGAAGCAAAACATACCAAAAATCCCTTGCACCCTTTAGTGGCCACGTGAGAGTTTGACTTCTTAACATTTCCACCACTCTCTGCCACAATCTCTAAGTTGAAATGAGCTACAGTCCGCCCACATGAACATCAAGAAAGGTCACTGCTAAACACACCGCTTAGCCTTGAGAGCTTTTTTGACCTCTTCTGCCAAATGTGCTTTTTGTTAATCTTCCCAAATTGTCCTCTTAGAATAGCTTCCTTTTCCTCAGCCTCCCAACTCCTTATACAAGGCACCCTTCTTTCATGTGCTTCCCTACAGCACATTGGTCTCACAAGTCGATGTGCAATTCTTCTTGGCAGAGGTGTCCTTTTTCGTGCACCTTGCTCATACTTACCATAGTTTATGAATAATGATAAAGGGCAAGTGCATCAAGCTTCTTTTTTTGGTTGCTTCTTCGCCCCAATCTTCCTGTTCACAACTTGTCCACAGAAAGATGCAGAAGTTGGGAACCACTATTATAGAAGCAAGTTCCCAAGAACGAAGGCGAAGTGTGTTAAAGCCCTGAGCTGCTGAACTTGCAAACCGAAAGGTCCCAGGTTCAAATCCCGGGAGCGGAGTGAGTGCCCGCTGTTAGCCCCAGCTCCTGCCAACCTAGCAGTTTGAAAACATGCCAATGTGAGTAGATCAATAGGTACTGCTCCGGCAGGAAGGTAACGGTGCTCCATGCAGTCATGCCAGTGGCCACATGACTTTGGAGGTGTCTACGGACAATGCCGGCTCTTTGGCTTAGAAATGGAGATGAGTCAGACACGACTGGACTTAACATCAGGGGAAACCTTTACGTTTACCTATCTCTGTGTGATATTTTGGCTTAAAATGCTCTAGTCTTTTCCCCTAAGTGCCTATCTATGCTTTAAAGCAGGGGTCCTCAAACTTTTTAAGCCGAGGGCCGGTCCACAATCCTTCAGACTGTTGAGGGGCCGGATTATCATATGAAAAAAAAATACAAACAAATTCCGATGCACATTGCATTTGTCTTATTTTTAGTGCAAAAACAACAACAAGAACAAGAACAAGAACAATGAAAGAACAATACAATATTTAAAAATAAAAACAATTTTAACCAACATACATTTATCAGGATTTCAATGGGAAGTGTGGTTCTGCTTCTGGCCAATGAGATAGTCAAGTTAATTAGGGTTGTTGTTGTTGTTGTTGTTGTTGTTGTTGTTGTTGTGTGCCTTCAAGTCATTTCAGACTTTGGGTGAGCCTAAGTCTAAAATTTATTTATTTATTTATTTATTATTTACTGCATTTATTTACTACATTTGTATCACACCCTTCTCACCCCAAAGGGGACTCAGAGTGGCTTACAAATTATATGTACATCTATATATATAAAAGAGTGATGGCATCACGGCAGCGGACAAAACAACAAAAGTAAACACCCCACAACCTTGAAAATTGACAGCACAACCCCTCATCCATGCCTCTAGGTTGATACAACAAAAAGAAAAGAAAAATAAAGTCCTAATTAGAGGGAGAGGAATAATTGTTTTTATCCAATTGCTGCCAGTTAAAAGGCTAAGCTCCGCTCACTTGGTCTCCTAGCAACCCACTCAGCCCAGGGGACCCTTTACCTTAACTACCACCAATTCCTCAATACTTTATTTCCCATACCACCATACTTCGCCACAGCAACGCGTGGCCGGGCACAGCTAGTACAATATATTATATTATTAGTATAGCACAATATTAGCATTATATATTATTATATTGAACTATACCACTATACTGTAATATTATTAGTAATAGTATTAATGGTAGTATTATTAGTGTTATATTGTATTACATTATAATATTATTATCAATAGTATATGTATATACAATATATTATATTATAAAACTGAGGGCAGGGGCCAGGTAAATGACCTCGGAGGGCCGCATCCGGCCCCCGGGCCTTAGTTTGGGGACCCCTGCTTTAAAGTGATTTCATCCTCAATCTGTATTTTAATCAATACTGGAGATCCAGGCAATGGTATAAACAACAAAAAAATGACTCTTGCACTCCAACCATCGGACTCTTGGGTCACTTGCTGACTGCAGCATAGGATGGAGATAGATATTCCAGATCCTTGCAGAATACAATGGGCTAATTTTGCTGTTGTGGTATTATGGAAATAAGGGAGCTGTGAAGACGGACACAGCTGATTTCCTTTGCAAGAGAACGAGAGCAAGAGCTGGAGTGCTTAGCCGCAATATTTCCCCTTTTCAGTCTTAGGAATTCGGCTCTGCCTGACAAATAGTCTGAAATGTCAGAAAATAAATGTTAGCAGTGGGGATGGGGATCATTCCCCAAGGAAGAGCCTGGCCTAAACTAGAGTCGAAGCTGGGCAGTGAAAGGCACGTTGCCTCCCGTCCTTCTCCTGACATCGCTCATGATATTTCAGCAAAGAGAAAGGGAGTGAGATTGTTAAAAATAAGAAATGAAGGCCATGAATCATTTATTAGCAAAAATATGAATCCAGACGTCAGAACTGAGGAGATGGCTGAGGGTCGGAGCCGAGGAACGTTCCATTATTAATGGTGTTAGATTTTGAAACTGGTACAACTGTGTCCTCACCGCACATTTCATACTCATATCCACACACACACCATTAACTTTTTTTCCTTTTTACACATTTTCTCTTCCTTCTCATGGAGCCCGTGCCGCTATGTGCGGTCCCTTGCTACAAATAACTTTTCTGTTTTGTGGAAGGCACTGTTTTGATGTTTTTCCTCTGTCCACAGTTTGTTTCTGTGGCATTTGCTCCATGACCTTTCCAAAGGTTTGTGCTTTGAGTGGGTAAAAGGAATGACAAAGACAGGTGTATTTATCATCATCATCATTTAGTAATAAGTATTTTACAAGTATTTTACAAAAATATCTCGGAACCCCTGTAGACTTGAGACATTATTTGGACTTTACTTACGAAGACTTTCTTGAGAGTGGTGCTCCGTCATTATTTTCTTCATTCCAGTATACAACAACATGACCAACCGTCTGTTTATTTTGTTTGGAAGATATTTTCATTGATTTTGTATCCCTGAAGCCTATATAGTACAGTAGAGTCTCACTTATCCAACATAAACAGGCCGGCAGAACGTTGGATAAGCGAATACGTTGGATAATGAGGAGAGTTTAAGAAGAAGCCTATTAAACACCAAATTAGGTTATGATTTTACAAATTAAACACCAAAACATCATGTTATACAACAAATTTGACAGAAAAAGTAGTTCAATAGGCAGTAATGCTATGTAGTAATTACTGTATTTGCGAATTAAGCACCAAAATATCATAATGTATTGAAAACATTGACTACAAAAATGCGTTGGATAATCCAGAACGTTGGATAAGCGAATGTTGGATAAGTGAGACTCTACTGTACTTATTAATCGCCCTCCATCCAAGATGCTCTAGGCGATTTACAAGATAAAATTGTAAAGGATAAAATACATACATACAAATATTGATAAAATTAACATAGATTAAAAGCTCTAGTAAAGAGCTTTCCAAAATTTATCACTTTCCAAATTTTTTTTATCCTTCAGTGTGGATTCAAGACCCGGTATTTCCCGCCCATTGCGTTTTCCACAATTTGCAAAACGTTTATTTGCCTCAAGCTAGTGTCACATTTACTGAAATAAACATCGAGACGGCACAAAAGGACAGCTTGATAGATCACAAAAACACAACCAGCCCTTCCATTCCTGCTACTTTTAGTAGTTTAGTCAGAATGGCAATGGTTGTCATGTTTTTCTTTTCTTTTTTTTCCCTGCGGGGATTTTGCAGACAGACAGAATAAACATCATCAAGAATGTATCAAATCCAAGGCCCCATTCACACTACATAAATACGGCATTATATTCCACTTTAACTGTCATGATGATTTCTCATGAAATCCTCATTTGAGGATGCGCAAGGGACCTCTGGCTGAGACGTCTCAATGCCCCTCCATAAACTAACAATTAGAGTTGTGCATGGATTCGTTTTCCTTTGTTACATCGGTTCTTTCATTACTTTCATTACCTTCAGAAGCATGCAATGACAAGCCCCCTCCTGGTATGAAAATAAGCTCGACATGAAAACAAGGTAAAGGTTTCCACTGACATTAAGTCCAGTCATGTCTGACTCTGGGGGTTGGTGCTCATCTCCATTTCTAAGCTGAAGAGCCGGTGTTGTCCGTAGACACCTCCAAGGTCATGTGGCCGGCATGACTGCATGGAGCGCCCCTACCTTCCCGCCAGAGCAGTACCTATTGATCTACTTGCATTTGCATGTTTCCGAACTGCTAGATTGGCAGAAGCTAGGGCTAACAGTGGGAGCTCACCTCACTCCCCAGATTCGAACCGCCGTCCTTTCGGTCAGCAAGTTCAGCTCAGCAGCTTAACCCACTGTGCACACAAAAGCTAAAAACCAAATTTGACACCATTTAAATTACTTTGAAAACGACAACAAAGAAGAGTAATAGCAGCTCAGCAGTAGTTGGATGGAGTCAGTGGAACGCAGAACGAAGAGACATCCAGAGACGTTGGTAAAACTATATACAAGTTTTACTGTAAGCAGTAATAATCAAGACAAACAGACTTGCAGACAAACACAGGACTCTCGCTCTAGGCAAACAGAACAGAACTGAACTGATGCAATCAGTAATGCACACACACTTGTGTCTGGACACTCCCCAGTTCCAGCCACACATCAAGGTCAACACAGCTTCTTAGTATAGTCTTTCCAGACTATAGTACACTCAGTATGCAATACAGGAAAGACACAAATTTCATTTAAACACTACCAATACACAAATCCCACATTAACATGATCTACTTACATTGCCATGTTTTCGAACTGCTAGGTTGGCAGGAGCTGGAGCTAACAGCGGCCGCTCATTCCACTCCCGGGGTTTGAACCTGGGACCTTTCGGTCTGGTAGTTCAGTAGCTCAGCTCCGTAACACACTTCACCACTGGGGCTCCTTATGAAAACAAGAGAAAAGCCTAAATTCTTTTGTTTTGAAAGATTGGAAGAATTTCCCAAAATATGCAAATCTACAGTATAGAGTAGATTGTCCTGCCTTCAAGTTATGTTTTCCAGTGTTATAAGAAGAAAAAAAACAACATAAAAGAAGATGGCCTTTGAGTGTGCAGACTAATAGTGTCACGTACCATCTATTATTAAGAGATTTAACAAGCTTGGCTAATTACAATGTACTCAAGAATTTTCCAGCTGATGGCATCTGCCCTTGTTTGTGTGTGTGTGTGTTAATGCTTTTAACATATTGACTCTCCAATTAAATAGGCGTGTGCAATTGAAGGCATTTGCAGTTTCACCTAAAGAGGGGATTTTAGACCGAAGTTGAAATGCCTTTCCTGACAACATTTCAAGTTGTGCTACCCCTTGAACTAACTTTGCTATTGAGCAAGACTTCATTCCTGGAAACCCAAACTGATGCAGTATATTTCCATGTCCTGGAAAAGAAACACAGGAATGACTCTGTGCTTCTTGAAACACTGACATTTAGTGATTTAATATTCAGGAGTATTCTGTGTTTGCTTAGAAAAGTGCATATAATGTCCCTACATATAAGCAAGACCCAAACATAGGAAGATGTGACTCTCTGGGCCAGGGGTCCTCAAACTTTTAAAGCAGAGGGCCGGTCCACAATCCTTCAGACTGTCGAGGGGCCGAATTATCATTTGAAAAAAAATACAGTAGAGTCCCACTTATCCAACATAAACGGGCCAGCAGAACGTTGGATAAGCGAATATGTTGGATAATAAGGAGAGATTAAGGAGAAGCCTGTTAAACATCAAATTAGGTTATGATTTTACAAATTAAGCACCAAAACATCATGTTATACAACAAATTTGACAGAAAAAGTAGTTCAAAATGCAGTAATGCTACGTAGTAATTACTGTATTTATGAATTTAGCACCAAAAAATCACGATATATTGAAAACATTGACTACAAAAATGCGTTGGATAATCCAGAACGTTGGATAAGCGAATGTTGGATAAGTGACACTCTACTGTACGAACAAATTCCAATGCACACTGCACATGTCTTATTTGTAGTGCAAAACAACAACAACAATGAAAGAAAAATACAATATTTAAAAATGAAAACAATTTTAACCAGCATAAACCTATCAGGATTTCAATGGAAAGTGTGGACCTGCTTCTGGCCAATGTGATAGTCAAGTTAATTAGGATTGTTGTTGTTGTTGTTGTTGTTGTTGTGTGCCTTCAAGTCATGTCAGACTTTGGGCGAGCCTGAGTCTAAAATTACTCATTTATTTATTTACTACATTTATATCCTACCTTTCTTACCCCAAAGGGGATTCAGAGCAGCTGTATGTACATACAATATATTATATTATTAGCATAGCACAATATTACCATTATATATTACTATACATTGAACTATACCACTATACTGTAATATTATATGTAATATATAACATATAATTTAATATTATTATATGGTATTATTATTAGTATTATTATATTGTATAACATTATAATATTTTATCAATATTATATGTATATATAATATATTATTAAAACTGATATAAAAATATTGTATTATAAACCGGAGGGCAGGGGCCAGGTAAATGACCTTGGAGGGCCGCATCCGGCCCCCGGGCCTTAGTTTGGGGACCCCTGCGCTGGGCCCACCATACAGGCCGCAAATGGTTATACGGAGTGAGGTATGCCATGGAAATGTTGTTATTGTCCACATGGTTCAGGGGCTGGTTGGAGTCCACACTGCATGTCCCTAAGCCAGCCAAATGGCCCAACAGTCCCAAAAACCAGTTCAGCACCGATGGACCCGCTTTTATATTGCCCACATTGTTCTAAATTTTGCAGTGTCCATCAGGCATGAAAATTGCTGTGTTTGTCCCTCCTTTCAAATTCTCTGATTGCCTCGTCGTTCTGGCCGGCATCATTACAAATACCAAAAAGTGTAAAACATGATGTTTTGGTGCTTAATTTGTAAAATCATAACCTAATTTGATGTTTAATAGGCTTTTCCTTATTCCCTCCTTATTATCCAACATATTCACTTATCCAATGTTCTGCTGGCCCGTTTAGCTTGGATAAGTGAGACTCTACTGTATTATTATTATTATTATTTTATTATGACACAACAAACGAGATAGACATGCTGGATTTCATATCACAAAATCACAAGTCGAACACTTCCCAAGTGTCTAGGACTGTGTGATGTATTTTCGGATGATGTGCGCAGATCCCAGCAGGGTGGCCTTTTGCAGTTGGCAGATCGTAATTTTGTCAATGTCTATTGTTTCCAAATGCCGGCTGAGATCTTTTGGCACAGCACCCAGTGTGCCGATCACCACTGGGACCACCTGCACTGGTTTCTGCCAGAGTCTTTGAAGTTCAATCTTGAGATCCTGATAGCGGTTGAGTTTTTCCTGTTGTTTTTCGTCAATGCGACTGTCACCTGGGATGGCAACATCAATGATCCAAACCTTTTTCTTTTCCACAACTGTGATGTCTGGTGTGTTGTGTTCCAGAACTTTGTCAGTCTGGATTCGGAAGTCCCACAGTATCTTTGCGTGCTCATTTTCCAATACTTTTGCAGGTTTTTGATCCCTATTATTATTATTAAGACCCATTGGCTCACATCAGCTGTCATGGTGAAGCAGGCCTCTCTCAGACTCAGCTTAGGGTCCCAGAGTGACTATTGTTATTAATATGAATATGAATATTATTATTAAGACCCATTGATACACATCAGATGTTATGGGGAGGCACTCCTCTCTCAGACTCAGCTTAGGGTCCCAGAGTAACTATCTTTATTTATATTAATATTATTATTAACACCTATTGGTACACATCAATTATAATGAGAAAGCAGCCCTCTGTCATTACCTGCTTATTGTTACGGGGCCGAAACGAAAGGAAAACGAAATCAAGCACAATGACTGTGCGGTTTTCATTTTCATGTCTCCTCTTGTTTCCTATGAAAATGTCACTATTCGTTTTGTATAGACTAATGGTCAAAACAAAACAATAGCACGAAGGAAACAAAGCAAAAATTTTCGCGCACATCTCTACTATTTGTTGGAATCATACAGACCATATTGGATCTAGATGCATTTGATGTATTTTCTGAAGCTGGTATCAGAAGGGTGTCAGCACTGGCATATTATCTTGCATGATTTCACAGTGTACATCACCTCTATCCACTATCATAGTTGTGTATCTTGTCAGCAACATATTACTATTAGTATTAGTATTATTAACTTTATTTAGACCCCACCTTTCTCCCCATGGGGACTCAAAGCCGCTAACAATCCCACACTTTGGTCATAGTTTGAAAAGCGCAATACAAAATTTAAAAAAAAATTAATACAGTGAAGATTACTGTAAAAACAGGATACATTATAACAAATACACTTAAAATAGCCTTTAACACATTTCCTCCGAATCCCACCCACACTTCCCCAGCAGCAAGTCCTTTACTTTTCCCCAAATGTATGCTGGCAGAAGAAGGTCTTGATCTGCTTGCGGAAGGCCAGCATGGATGAGACACAGCTCTGTTACTATAATGTTTATCTATTTATTATATTTATTAACAGTATTTATATTCCGCCCTTCTCACCCTGAAGGGGACTCAAGGCGGATCACATTGCACATATACATGGCAAACATTCAATTCCATTAAACAAACGACATATAGACAGACACAGAAGCAATTTAACATTTTCCACCTTCTGGCTTCATGAGGGTATGCTCGATTCCGGCCACAGGGGGAGCTGTCGCTTCGTTGTCCACTTGTGACACCGAGTCCTTGATGGTACTACTTCCTCATTCCTTTCCGCATGCTGCTGGAAGATTTTATGGTGTCATAAATTAGTTAAATAAGCCTCCCTGCATAAAGCGGTACTTAAATTTCCTACTCGACAGAAACAACTCTCTTTTGAGCTGCTTAGGTCAACAGTGAGCTAGCCTATTCATGGTTGGGAGCTTAATCCGATCCAGGCTTTGATCTCATGACCTCTTGGTCAGTGGTGATTTATTGCAGCTGGCTGCTAACCACCTGCGCCACAGCCCGGCCCTTTGGACTCTTAAATGGGCCTTATTTTCTGTGGAAGCATATTGTATTTGCAAAGAAAGTCCCAAAATACCTTGAACTGATTGAACACTTTCTGAATATGATATCTCCATGTGTCAGTATCGGAGAGGAGGAAATTTGCTACTAGATGCATTAGACCTCCTGTGGTCATTCCCTCTCCACCGAGCAACTGGAGCTGGGCCCAACACATCTGGAATTGAGGAGCAGGATTCCCTTCAAGGACATTTATTTAATGGTGTTTCTGTGCCATCCCAGCTCAAGTTGTTCCTGTCTTCCCAGGCAGTTTCCCCAGCATCCAATACATTTTATTTTGGTGAAACCCTTAAAGCTTATGTACATTAATAGTTTTATTCCTACTGCACCCATAAACGTTATGTGAGTACTCCATTTCCTCTGCTACATAGATAAATGCATTTCCTACCACAGCAGAAACATCACACTAAAATCAAGCATAAAATCAGCTGGGGACTATCAGATTCTTCTTATTTTATTATTCTGGAGATGGGTTCTACTCCTGTTGAATCCCGAGTTCACTTGGAGGATTTATGGCCCTGATTGTAGAAACGGAACCAGTGAATCTCCATATTTCAGTTCTTTTTGTTCATTTTCTTAACTATTCCTTGAACTGTTCTCCTCTTATTTAAGAACAGAGATTTTGAGGTCTACATAGTTGAGGGTTTTCTCAAGCATTTCAAAGAACAAAGCTGAGAGGCATGTGACCAAATAATCAAAAAAGAAAATGGGTTCCCTGGAACGACAAAGACAAGTATCCACTATTACAGTAATACAGAAAACATTAAACCTAAATTTAGTTCAATACATCAACCTGAAAACAGATACAAAAGGCGTCGCTAGACAATCAAACAAAGGACTGTTACATTCACAGTAAAAACAATATTTTTCTCTTGAAGGATGAATGTACTCCTCTTCTCATAAACACAGGGAGGTGTCTTTCATGTCCCTGCAAGGAGCTGGAGCTGACAGAGGGAGCTCACCCGCTCTCCCAGACTCAAACCCCTGAGCTGTCATTCAGCAGTCCTGCCGGCACAAGGGTTTAACCCAGGGGTCCCCAAACTTTTTAAACAGGGGACTGATTCACGATCCTTTGGCCCGTTGGAGTGCCGGACTATAGTTGGCCACCGAGCAACAACAACAACAACAACAAAAAAGAGTGTTGGAAGAGACTCTTTGGGCCATAGAGTCCAATCCCCTTCTGCCTTGGTGCACCGAAAGCACAAGCAAAGCACCTCTAACAGATGGCCACCCAGCCTCAATGTTAATAATAATAATAATAATAATAATAATAATAATAATAATAATAATAATAATAATAAAGAAGGTTGGAAAAGACCCCTAGGGCCATTTAGTCCAACCCCCTTCTGCCTTTGTGCACCGAAAACACAAGCAAAGCACCCGACAGATGGCCACCCAGCCTCAATGTTAATAATAATAATAATAATAATAATAATAATAATAATAATAATAATATAAAGAGGTTTGGAAGAGACCCCTTGGGCCATTTAGTCCAATCCCCTTCTGCCTTTGTGCACCAAAAACACAAGCAAAGCACCCCTGACAAATGGCCACCTGGCCTCAATGATAATAATAATAATAATAATAATAATAATAATAATAATAATAATAATAATAATAATAATAATAATAATAATAAGGGTTGGAAGAAAAGAAGAGACCCCTTAAGTCATTTAGCCCAACCCTCTTCTGCCCTTGTGCCGTGGGGGCCGGATAAATAGATTTGATGGGCCGCATCCAGCCCCCGGGCCTTAGTTTGGGGACCCCTGATCTAGACGATCTCATAAGACCATAGGTAAGCAAAATGATCTCCAAAGACCAGGTAGACTTAGGTCAACCCTAAGTCTAAAGTTTAGGACAGGGGCCAGGTAAATGACCTTCGAGGGCCGCATCTGACCCCCGGGCTGTAGTTTGGGGACCCCTGGTTTAACCCATTGCACCACATGACGTTGCATTATTCCATTAAATAATAATAATATGCCTGTCAGTGCGGGCTTGATTCCATTTCAGGTTTTAGTCCAATTTTTCAAGGAAGATGCAAATCCTATGTTGAAGGTATTATTCAGTGCAGTGGGCAGTTCCTTAAAATTTACACTAAAATCCAGAGTGGATTACAATCCAGAATTAGCATTCTGCTGACAGGGAAGCTACCAGTCCTTAATTAATTGGATGCATAGAAAACACTGGAACCGACAATAACATGGCTAAACTATTGGGAAAGTTTTAAAGAAGATAAAAAGACAGGATTTGAACTCAAAGATAACTGCTGGGACAAAGTACTAAAAACAGAAACAAAAATAATAAAATTTCTATACCAGCAGCTGCTGGTATGGGACACGGAAGAGGACCAAATTAAGGAGGTTATGATCGCATGGGCAAGGGAGGTAGGCCATACAATAACTATAGCAGAATGGGAAAGGATCTGGGAAAGAAAAGTAAAATTTACGTTGTGGCGAAGTGGAGATGGAGGCTGTTTTTATTAAATTATATTTTATATATAACTATATCCGCTGCCACCAAATTGTGGAGATCTCAGGCAGAGAGGAAATTCTTTTTTTTTATTCTCTTATTCTTTCTTATTCTTATTCACATTAGATGGTAGCGTTACTTAGTTTTGAATATAGGTGTCAGAGACTTGGATATTGAACAAAAACAAGTTTATTTCAGGCACAGAGCTTAGTGGTTACAGTAACTTCTTTAAAGACACTTAGATAATGGTTGCAAAGTTATTAACCGATCACTTTGGATCTAACTGGGATTGCTTTCCCTTCCTACTCAGACTCTACAAATAAACCTAAACAAGTCACCTAACTTGCTTAATTTAACACCACTAGAGATCTGAGTTCCCCTAGTTTCCCTAATCTGGAACCAGTGTCTTCCCTGTGACTAAAATCACAGACTATCTTAAAATAAGTCACCACCTATTTTCAAATTGACTCAAAATGACCAATCATTTGAGCCACCCTGATCCCTCAACCAGAATCAGCACCGACTCTAAAACTAACCTTCCCTGTGGTTTACTGACCACAGACTAAACTGTTTTTTGGAGAAAAAAAAAACCTCATTTTTCTTCAAATGGTGGTTGGCTCCGCCCTCGTTACTATGGCAACCTGCCTCAGAATGCTGAGCTGGTTACCATCCCCCATGCACTGGTGACTAATACTTACCCTTTTAAACATAGTTAAACCTGACTTTTAAAACGAAATTAAACATGACATCTATAAATCAAAATAAAAACACACTTCTTTACATACGTATTCAACAGAACTAAAGGAATACTGGTATTGTAGTAGATGACGGGAGAGATAACAGCAAGAGAGATCCTTTGAGAGGCCAAAAAGTCCGGTTCATTATATTCAGCTGAAGACTCTGGAAGTGGAATCTCTTCCGAAAGAAAAACTAGAGCCCTGATCAAGGCGTTGACATGGCCTTTTATACATTTTCAGACAAAGAACATGCTTCTACATACATCTCGTCATTAGTACGTCACTTCACATGCTTACATACATGGACATAAATATGCACAATCAGCATTTTCCTATCTAAGCCTGTAGCAAGTCACAGACACCAAAAAGAGAGATCCATCAAGAGGCCACTCTTGGTCTGTCAAGCTGTACTAGGAACCAATTCACACTGGAATGTATAGATAACAGCCCCCCCTTCTCCCAGCTTGTCCTGTCACCATGTGCATCCCTAAAATCTAACACAGAGAGAGTCTGATTTTTCTACATTTCACTGCTTCTAATGTGCATACAATATATGTCTAAAAATCCATATTTTTCAGTTTCTCATCAGTATAAGATTTTTATAGGTGGTACATCACACCGGAGAGGCTGGTGAAATTCAGCAAGGGTAAAGGGGATGGGAAATGCTGGAAATGCAAGGAACACATAGGTGATTTTTTGCACATGTGGTGGAAATGTAAGAAAGTAAAAGGGTTCTGGTAGACCAGGGGTCTCCAAACTAAGGCCCGGGGACCGGATGCAGCCCTCCAGAGTCATTTACCTGGCCCTCACCCTCAGTTTTATAATATAATATATTGTATATACAATTGTCTCCTAGCAACCTACTCAGCCCAGGGGACAGGCACAGTTAGGCTTCACTTAGGGCTTTCCACAGATTATCTAATTTGCACTGGATTATATGGCAACTAGCTGTGCCTGGCCACGCGTTGCTGTGGCAAAGTGGTGGTGGTATTGGTTAAAAGTTGTGGAATTTTTATTTGATGTTATTTGTATTTTTTAATTAATTTTATTGTAACCTATCTTTTTTATTTATTATATTTTATTATTTTGTTGTAGTATTTTATTGTATTAATTTTTTAGTGTTTTTTATTATTTTTATTGTATTATTTGTATTTATTTTATTTTTTATTCTTTTATTAACACTGGGCTCAGTGGGTTGCTAGGAGACCAAGTGGGCAGAGCTTAGCCTTCTAAGTGGCAGCAATTGGATAAAAACAATTATTTCTCTCCCTCTAATTAGGACTTTATTTTTCTTTGCTTTTTGTTGTATCAGCCTAGAGGTGTGGATGAGGGGTTGTGTTGTCAAATTTCGAGGTTGGTGGGCTTGTAGTTTTGTTGTTTTGTGGGTCGCCGTGATGCCATCACTCCTTTATATATATAGATGTAGACTCAAGGCCCTTCCACACAGCTATATTACCCATTTATAATCTTATATTATCCTGCCATCCAGCCTCTACATAATAATGATGAAGATGATGATGATGATGATGATGATGATGATGATGATAATAATAATAATAATAATAATAGAATCCAAGAGTTTGGAGAGACCCCTAAGGGCCATCCGGGCCCGGGGCTGTGGCGCAGACGGGAGAGCAATGAGTCACTGACCAGGAGGTCATAAGTTCGAGGCCCGCTCGGAGCTATGTTTGTTTGTCTTTGTCCTGTGTTAAAAAGGCATTGAATGTTTGTCTAATATGTGTAATGCGATCCGCCCTGAGTCCCCTTCAGGGTGAGAAGGGCGGAATATAAATGATGTAAATAATAATAAATAATAATAATCCAGCCCAACCCTTTCTACTATGCAGCAGGACACAATCCAAGCATTCACAACACATGCACAACGTATAAATACTATACAGTACTACACAGGTACATAGATCCCCTCTACCCTCACCACTTTCACAGTACACAAACAACCCAATACATGCTAAACATAAAGACAACCATACAACAGACATTCAATACCACCACTACTTCAACAAGTTCTCACCAACACCACCAGACAACGCCACAGCAACACGTGGCCGGGCACAGCTAGTGTATATTTAAAATGATAAATAAAATATCCAGGACCAGCTATGCCACCCCATCTGTTTCTTTTCTGGACTGAGCCAACACGTCTTGGAGTCTCTCTAAAGTCAACAAACTTGACATCTGTTTTGGATCATCATTCGAAAGGAACGGAGGATGACACACCTGCAAAAGCAAACCTGTAGGAAAACCTAACCAGATTGAGACCTTGGGAGCACATGCTTGTATCCTCAGAGGAGCCAACCTCTGCAGCTCATATATTCTCCAAGCAAATGCGGGGTTTTATTTAGACTGTCAGCAAGCATTTCACAAGTCTTCACATTAGAAATTAATGGGCAGGAAAAAAGAATTCAGAGCAGGCTTTGAAAATAAACATATGAAGAGGTATTGGAGAAGAATCCAAATGTGGGATGTTGATGACAATGGCTCATTGACCGAAGATTTGATGGATGGGTGGAGGTCAGAGGCATGAGCTCTCCTGAGCCCTTTAAAGACCCACCATCATTCATAATCTCTAGTCAGGATTTTCCCTGAGTAGAAAATATCCTCACTTATCCAAGCTAAATGGGCTGGGAGAACCTTGGATAAGCGAATATCTTGGATAATAAGGAGAGATTAAGGAAAAGCCTATTAAACATCAAATTACCATATATACTCGAGTATAAATTGATCCAAATATAAGCCGAGGCACCCAATTTTACCACAAAAATCTATTGTCTATTTGTTTAGTATCCTCCATCTAGATGCACGAAACAAAAGATGCCATTTTCGGACATTTCCTTTGTTTAGAGTCGTTAGCTGCTCTTGGTTCCCATGTCTTTATTTACTGTTCTGATTTTTGAGTTTTTTTTAATACTGGCAGCCAGATTTTGTTCATTTTCATGGTTTCTTCCTTTCTGTTGAAGTTGTCCACATGCTTGTGGATTTCAATGGCTTCTCTGTGAAGTCTGACATGATAGTTGTTGGAATGGTCCAGCATTTCTGTGTTCTCAAATAATATCCTGTGTCCAGGTTGGTTCATCAAGTGCCCCCAGGATGTCCCCAGGCAGGAAGCCAGGAGATGAAGCTATTCAATGCTAATTGAGGTGATTAACTACAACATTCACACTGGCCTCCAACTGACAAAGAGTTCTTCTCACACCCTGGACTTTCCACACACATATATAAACCTTCCTTGCTTACTTTCTCCATACCTCACAACCTCTGAGGATGCCTGCCATAGATGTGGGCGAAACGTCAGGAGAGAATACTTCTGGAACATGGCCATACATCCCGGAAAGCTTCATGGTTCGCTTTTCGCACCCTCGTTGTTTAGTGTTTAATAAACACTAAAATAATAGTATAAATCATGAAATAACATTATAAATCCCTCTTTCTACTTCCTTCCTAAGGAGAAGCCGAAGGAAGGAAGGAAGGAAGGAAGGCAGGCAGGCAGGCAGGCAGGCAGGCAGGCAGGAAGGAAGGAAGGAAGGAGAAGTTGAAGGAAGGAAGGAAGGAAGGAAGAAAGGAGAAGAGGAAGGAAGGAAGGAAGGAAGGAAGGAAGGAAGGAAGGAAGGAAGGAAGGAAGGAAGGAAGGAAGGAAGGAAGGAAGGAAGGAAGGAGAAGAGGAAGGAAGGAAGGAAGGAAGGAAGGAAGGAAGGAAGGAAGGAAGGAAGGAAGGAAGGAGAAGAGGAAGGAATGAAGGAAGGAAGGAAGGAAGGAAGGGAGGAAAAGTTGAAGGAAGGAAGGAAGGAGAAGAGGAAGGAAGGAAGGAAGGAAGGAAGGAAGGAAGGAAGGAAGGAAGGAAGGAAGGAAGGAAGGGAGGGAGGAAAAGTTGAAGGAAGGAAGGAAGGAGAAGAGGAAGGAAGGAAGGAAGGAAGGAAGGAAGGAAGGAAGGAAGGAAGGAAGGAAGGAAGGAAGGAAGGAGAAGAGGAAGGAAGGAAGGAAGGAAGGAAGGAAGGAAGGAAGGAAGGAAGGAAGGAAGGAAGGAAGGAAGGAAGGAAGGAGAAGAGGAAGGAATGAAGGAAGGAAGGAAGGAAGGAAGGGAGGAAAAGTTGAAGGAAGGAAGGAAGGAGAAGAGGAAGGAAGGAAGGAAGGAAGGAAGGAAGGAAGGAAGGAAGGAAGGAAGGAAGGGAGGGAGGAAAAGTTGAAGGAAGGAAGGAAGGAGAAGAGGAAGGAAGGAAGGAAGGAAGGAAGGAAGGAAGGAAGGAAGGAAGGAAGGAAGGAAGGAAGGAGAAGAGGAAGGAAGGAAGGAAGGAAGGAAGGAAGGAAGGAAGGAAGGAAGGAAGGAAGGAAGGGAGGAAAAGCTGAAGGAAGGAAGGAAGGAGAAGAGGAAGGAAGGAAGGAAGGAGAAGAGGAAGGAAGGAAGGAAGGAAGGAAGGAAGGAAGGAAGGAAGGAAGGAAGGAAGGAAGGAAGGAAGGAAGGAAGGAGAAGTTGAAGGAAGGAAGGAAGGAAGGGAGGAAAAGTTGAAGAAAGGAAGGAAGGAGAAGAGGAAGGAAGGGAGGAAGGAAGGGAGGAAGGAAGGAAGGAAGGAAGAAAGGAAAGAAGGAAGGAAGGAAGGAAGGAAGGAGAAGTTGAAGGAAGGAAGGAAGGAGAAGATGAAGGGAGAGAAAAGGAGGCTGAAGCAGCTTTATTTTCGCCTCACAAGACATGCACATGCTTGAGAGGCGAGGAGGGGACAAAGACGCTACTTGCCAGTTGTTGGGAATCATCCTGGACTGCTCAAGTCTAAATGTAGTTAGATAGATGATAGAGTTAGATTGAGGAAATCCTTTCCCTGTTTCCAAAGCATGCCTTTACTGTGTTTCACTCTATCCTGTTTACGTCACATCCCTTACTTTGAAGTTAGTAGAAATGTGAATCTCCAGGGACACTAACTTCTCATTGGTCAGAATGTCTTTTATGGCCCCAATAAACTGGACCATGAGGTTGGAACCATTTTGGTTCTCTCTTTCTCCCTTTGTTCTTCTAGCTAACAACATTTCCTGCCATCTCTCCTGGCAAGATGTAACTATTTAGATGTTTGTTATTTTTCTTTTCTTATGTTTCCTTAGAAACCAGTCTAGAGTAGACTAGACAGCTCCCAAGCCTTTCTATCTACAATAGAGTTCCTTTTACCTGAATAAATACTTTTTTTGAACTTTTACTGAGACTCTGCAGTCCATTGTAATCCTAAATGGTCAAAGGCTACTCTTTGCTCACCCCGTGTAAGTAACTGTTGCATTTGAAAGCTTTTGCTTTTGCTACTCTGCTGTTTTTGGTGGAATCTCCCCCAGAGAGGGTTGATTTGAGTCTAACCGCTCAGAGATTACCACAACACCAGTGTGATTGTAAACAACACAAATATGGTGTCCCTACTTTGCAGATTTTCACTTTTCGTGGGTGGTCCTGGAATGTAACCCCTGCGATAAGTGAGGGAATACTGTATTCACCTTCTAATCTAGTTGACTTGGAATAGGCAGAAGACTCCATTTTATTCTTTGCTTCAAGCAACAAAACATTTGCAGAAGGTCTGGAGCAGGGGTCCACAAACTTTTTAAGTGGAGGGCCGATTCACAGTCCCTCAGACTCTTGGGGGGCCGGACTAGGATGAAATAGTCCCAAATTAGGAATGTTGTTGTGTGCCTTCAAGTCATTTCAGACTTAGGTCAACCCTAAGTCTAAAGTTTAGGACAGGGGCCAGGTAAGTGACCTTGGAGGGCCTTAGTTTGGGGACCCCTGATCTAGGTGATCTCATAAGACCATAGGTAAGCAAAGAGACCTCCAAAAACCATCTAGATGGTCTCATAAGACCATACGTAAGGAAAGGGACCTTCAAAGACCATCTAGATGATCTCATAAGGCCATCAGAAGACCATAGATAAGGAAAGAGACCCTCAAAGACCATCTAGATGATCTCATAAGGCCATCAGAGGACCATAGATAAGGAAAGAGACCCTCAAAGACCATCTAGATCAGGGGTCCCCAAACTAAGGCCCGTGGGCCGGGTGCGGCCCCCCAAGGTCATTTACCTGGCCCCCGTCCTCAGTTTTAGACTTAAGCTCGCCCAAAGTCTGAAATGACTTGAAGGCACACAACAACAACCCTAATTAACTTGACTATCTCATTGGCCAGAATCAGGCCCACACCTCCCATTGAAATCCTGATTGGTTTATGTTGGTTAAAATTGTTCTTATTTTTAAATATTGTATTGTTCTTTCATTGTTGTTGTTTTTTTGCACTACAATTTGTTCGTATTTTTTTTCAAATGATAATTCAGCCCCTCAGCAGTCTGAAGGATTGTGGACTGGCTCTCTGCTTAAAAAGTTTGAGGACCCCTGATCTAGATGATCTCATAAGGCCATCAGAGGACCATAGATAAAGAAAGGGACCCTCAAAGGCCATCTAGATGATCTCATAAGGCCATCAGAAGACCATAGATAAGGAAAGGGACCCTCAAAAACCATCTAGATAATCTCATAAGGCCATCAGAGGACCATAAATAAAGAAAGGGACCCTCAAAGGCCATCTAGATGATCTCATAAGGCCATCAGAAGACCATAGATAAGGAAAGGGACTTTCAAAAACCATCTAGATGGTTTCATAAGACCATAGGTAAGGAAAGGGACCCTCAAAGGCCATCTAGATGATCTCATAAGGCCATCAGAAGACCATAGATAAGGAAAGGGACCCTCAAAGACCATCTAGATGGTTTCATAAGACCATAGAGAAGGAAAGGGGCCCCCCAAAGGCCATCTAGACAATCTCATAAAGCCATAGATAAAGAAGGGAACACTCAAAGGCCATCTAGAAGGTCTCATAGGACCATAGGTAAGGAAAGTGACCTCCAAAAGCCATCTAGATAGTCTCATAAGACTGTAGCTAAGCAAAGAGACCTTCAAAGGCCATCTAGATGATCTCATAAGACCATAGGGAAGCAAAAATACCTCTAAAGACCAGGTAGACTTAGGTCAACCCTAAGTCTAAAGTTTAGGACAGGGGCCAGGTAAATGACCTTGGAGGGCCGCATCCGGTCCACAGGCTTTAGTTTGGGGACCCCTGGTCTGGAAGATCAGAAGCTTCTCATTCTGATCCTTGCAAGTACTAAAGTCCTTTCAGGAAGAAACAGCGATCAATGCTAATTTATGGGGAGCAGCTGCTATCCTCATCTGATCAGCTCATTCCTTTGTAATATTGCTCCTTTTTCTGACTTTCCTGCTGCAATTTCCAGCCTAATAGCTGTCGCAGAAGCAGCCAAACCACTGTAATATTAGATCCCAGCGTTGAAGGGGCTGCAGGAGTTTTCTCACGTCGACTTGGCCTTTTGGGGCTTCCTTCTGTCAGAGAAGTTGGAAAGATGAAAGGCAGAAGGGTGTATGGATGACACAAATGGGCTGAAACCTGAGCAGAGATGGAGAGAGAGGACTAGAAAACCCCAGGCGGGGCATTAGAAAATCGTAATTCTGAAACAACACCTTGTCAAGCAGCATTCGAGCTATAAATAGTGGGAAGAGGGTGTTTTGGGACTGAAATGAGATGGAGAACCGAGAGAGAAGCGGAACATGAAAATTAGCTAAATTAGAAAGAAATGTTGCAATAAAAAACATACTGTATACACTCAAGTATAAGCCTAGTTTTTCAGCCCTTTTTTTAAGACTGAAAAAGCGCCCTCGGCTTATACTCGGGTGAGGGTCCTGGCTGGCTTATATTTGGGTCAGCTTATACTCGAGAATATATGGCACATTTATTATCTTTCTCTATTATTATTGGTATTATTACATTTATTATTTTTCTCTATTATTGTTGCTACTACAGTAGAATCTCACTTATCCAACACTTGCTTATCCAACGTTCTGAATTATCCAATGCATTTTTGTAGTCAATGTTTTCAATATATTGTGATATTTTGGTGCTAAATTCATAAATGACTGAGGATGGTGCAATATCGCTGCTTTGCAGCGTTTTAATTTTTGTATACTTTTTATCATGTTTTTATCATGTTTTAATTGTTTTGTTTTTATAGTATATTTGTTGCTGGCCCTCATGGCAGAATGTAAGCCGCTCTGAGTCCCCTCGGGGAGAAGGGCGGGGTATAAATGCATGTAATAATAATAATAATAATAAATACAGTAATTACTACATAGCATTACTGCGTATTGAACTACTTTTTCTGCCAAATTTGTTGTCTAACATGATGTTTTGGTGCTTCATTTGTAAAATCATAACCTAATTTGATGTTTAATAGGCTTTTCCTTAATGCCTCCTGATTATCCAACATATTCACTTATCCAACATTCTGCTGGCCCATTTATGTTGGATAAGTGAGACTCTACTGTATTACATTTATTTTACTCTATTTTTATTATTATTAATAATACATTTATTATTTCACTCTCTTATCATTATTATTACTGCATTTATTATTTTACTCTATTTATTATTACATGTATTATTTTCCTGTATTTATTATTATTATTATTATTACATGTATTATTTTACTCTATTATTATTAAAAGGATACATAAGCACATTTACATGGAAGAAGATGAGAATGATGATTTGATCAGAGTTGGAGAGTCTTATCTTAAATTTGAGCTTGATGTAAATATTCGAAAACGGTTAACCTACTGATGCCTCAATTAATGTAATTTTATAGGTACAGTAGAGTCTCACTTATCCAACATAATCACTTATCCATCCAAATACACTGTATTTATTAATTTAGCACCAAAATATCATGATATATTGAAAACATTGACTACAAAAATGTGTTGGATAATCCAGAACGTTGGATAAGCGAGTGTTGGATAAGTGAGACTCTACTGTATCTATTTTTATTTCTGAAATTTACCACCCTCGGATTATACTGGAGTCAATGTTTTCCCAGTTTTTTTTTTTTTGTGGTAAAATTAGGCGCCTTGGCTTATATTCGGGACGGCTTATACTCGAGTATATACGGTAATACAAGCTGAGAAGTGTCTTTTAGCACCTCTTATTTTCACTTGGCGTGACTCGACTCCCAGCATTGCCGCATTCCTCGGCTTTGGTTACATGAGGGTGACCCAATGTGATTGCAAGAGACGGATAAAGAAAATGACCGAGCAGATAGAAGTTGCTTTTAATGATGGAGAAGGAACGGCAAGGGCTTGGGCTGAGCATTAGCAATCACAGGGAAACCTCTCAGGAACCGCTTTGGACAGGAGAGTGGCCTCTTGTGATGCATTTGACACCGCTTCCTGCTCTCAGCCTGGCCAAGCCGTGCAAAAGATCAACTTTTTCTCAGGGTATTTTTGGCACTTCTATGTCTGACAGAAACCAGAACTTGAGAAGCGAGTCCTTAAAAATAAAACAAACATTCAAAAACGTAATTAGCCAACACACTTAAACATTTTCCCTTTTCTCCTTTCAAAAACAACTTGAATTCCATTGTGGTCTCAAGCAGAGATTTGACTCCACTTTTTCAGGCTGCCATGCTTAATTTCACTTCTATATTTTCCTATTAAACATTATTAGTTATACGTGCATACAGTTGCCTGCTAGACTATTTGTTTGACCATGTTTCTTCCTCTTTCACATATGGTATTACAGTAGAGTCTCACTTATCCAAGCTAAACGGGCCGGCAGAATAAGCGAATATCTTGGATAATAAGGGGGGATTAAGGAAAAGCCTATTAAACATCAAATTAAACAACAAAACATCATGTTTTACAACAAATTGGATAAGCGAATATCTTGGATAATAAGGAGGGATTAAGGTAAAGCCTATTAAACATCAAATTAAGTTATGATTTTACAAATTAAACAACAAAACATCATGTTTTACAACAAATTGGATAAGCGAATATCTTGGATAATAAGGAGGGATTAAGGAAAAGCCTTTTAAACATCAAATTAAACAACAAAACATCATGTTTTACAACAAATTGGATAAGCGAATATCTTGGATAATAAGGAGGGATTAAGGTAAAGCCTATTAAACATCAAATTAAGTTATGATTTTACAAATTAAACAACAAAAGATCATGTTTTACAACAAATTGGATAAGCGAATATCTTGGATAATAAGGAGGGATTAAGGAAAAGCCTATTAAACATCAAATTAAACAACAAAACATCATGTTTTACAACAAATTGGATAAGCGAATATCTTGGATAATAAGGAGGGATTAAGTAAAAACCTATTAAACATCAAATTAGGTTATGATTTTACAAATTAAACAACAAAACATGTTTTACAACAAATTGGATAAGTGAATATCTTGGATAATAAGGAGGGATTAAGGAAAAGCCTATTAAACATCAAATTAGGTTATTATTTTACAAATTAAGCATCAAAACATGTTATACAAGAAATCTGACAGAAAAGTAGTTCAATACGCAGTAATGCTATGTAGTAATTACTGTATTTACGAATTTAGCACCAAAATATCACGATATATTGAAAACATTGTCTACAAAAATGTGTTGGATAATCCAGAACGTTGGATAAGCGAGTGTTGGATAAGTGAGACTCTACTTTATTTATGAATTTAGCACCAAAATATCACGATATATTGAAAACACTGACTACAAAAAATGGCTTGGATTATCCAGAAACTTGGATAAGCGACGCTGGGATAAGTGAGACTCTACTGTATTTTCAAGGTAGTATGTTATCTTGCGTAGTTTACTATATCATAAATACTGTATATACTCGAGTATAAGCCGACCCGAATATAAGCCGAGGCACTTAATTTTACCACAAAAAAACTGGGAAAACATTGACTCCAGTATAAGCCGAGGGTGGTAAATTTCAGAAATAAAAATAGATACCAATAAAATTACATTAATTGAGGCATCAGTAAGTTAAATGTTTTTGAATATTTACATAAAGCTCAAATTAAAGATAAGACTGTCCAACTCTGATCAAATCATTATTCTCATCTTCTTCAATGTAAATGTGCTTATGTATCCTTTTAATAATAATAGAGTAAAATAATACATGTAATAATAAATAGAGTAAAATAATAAATGCAATAATAATAATAATAATAAGATCAGAGTGAAATAATAAATGTATTGATAATAATAATAAAATAGAGTAAAATAAATGTAATAGTAGCAACAGTAATAGAGAAAAATAATACATGTAATAATACCAATAATAATAGAGAAAAATAATAAATGTACCATATTTACTCGACTATAAGCTGAGGCACCTAATTTTACCACAGAAAAAACTGGGAAAACATTGAGTCCAGTATAAGCCGAGATACCATTGAAGTTACACTAATTGAGGCATCAGTATTATTTACAGTATTTATATTCCGCCCTTCTTTCTCACCCCGAAGGGGACTCAGGGCGGATTACAATGAACACATATATGGCAAACATTCAATGCCAACAGACAAATAACATACATTAGACAGACTCAGAGGCATTTTTAACATTTTTCCAGCTTCACGATTCCGGCCACAGGGGGAGCTGTTGCTTCACTGTCCAGAAGTGGCTGTACTTCCTCATTCCTTTCCTCGTGTTTTGCTGACAGTTTTATGGTGTTGTAAATTAGTTAAATTAGCCTCCCGCACAAAGCGTACCTAAATTTCCCTACTTGACAGATGCAACTGTCTTTCGGGGCTGCATAGGTCAACAGCAAGCCGGGGCTATTAATGGTTGGAGGCTTAACCCGACCCGAGCTTCGAACTCATGACCTCTCGATCAGTAGTGATTTATAGCAGCTGGTTACTAGCCAGCTGCGCCACAGCCCGGCCCCAGTAGTTTAAATGTTTTTGGCAGCATTGGATTGGAGCCGGAACAGGAAAAGGAACTGGCTGGAGGACATCAACAAAGCTTCCCTTCGTCCCCTTTCTCCTCATCTTTCTAAATATTCGTGTCTTTCTTTGCCCCTTCCTTTGTCACTAGGATCTGGATCTTGTCCAGCGAAGATGCAGAAAAGTTCACATCAGCCGTATTTATGGTTTTACAGTTGAAGAAAGCACAAGGATTTATGGGTGCCACCCAGGGAAAGTTCGGCTTTTTTGAGTCCTCTTGGTTCTCATGGGAAGGTTAAGCCCATTGGGAAATGTGAGGTTTACAAGGGTCTTCTCTTGTTTGGTGGATGCCAATCTATATATATAAAAGAGTGATGGCATCACGGCGACCCATAAAACAACAAAACTACAGGCCCCCCAACCTCGAAATTTGACAACACAACCCATCATCCACGCCTCTAGGTAGAAAAGAAAAATAAAGTCCTAATTAGAGAGAGAGGAATAATTGCTTTTATCCAATTGCTGCCAGTTAGAAGGCTAAGCTCCTCCAACTTGGTCTCCTAGCAACCCAAAAATAATAATAAAAAACACTAAAAAAATAATACAATAAAATACCATAACAACAGAAAATAACTAAAAATAATACAAGAAAATAATAAAATATAATAAATAAAATATAACTTACAATAAAATTAATAAAAAATGCAAATAACGTCAAATAAAAATTACACAACAATTTTTAACCAATACCACCACCACTTTGCCACAGCAACGCGTGGCCGGGCACAGCTAGTGCCTAATATACTTTCCGTTGTCTACCTCAGAGTCTGCCTTGTTTTGCTCGTCCCACGGTGCCAAAATGCTTTAGCTCCAGCGTTCTGAGCAAATATATTTTTGGCCACACATGAGCTTCTAGAGTGATAAATCCAAAGACTTTAAACCACTGTGATTTTCTATGGCTGCATTCCATGGGAATGCAATCTAAGCAAGTCTATTTCTGATAGGTGACTTTCTGGCAGATATATTTACAGTCAGAGAACCATATGCAATTTCCTTCCCAGCAGCCCAGCTCAGGTTTTAATATTTCTCCACTTTCCAACCCACCCAGGGAAGGAACTAAAACTCACGATAGGAAATCAAAAGGAGAATAGCTGTGCAGAGAAGGTAGCAGAACAAGAAGCAGCAGTCCTCCCATGAAGACACTGACTGAGTAGAAACATCTTCCCACCACCAATTACCGTATATACTCAAGTATAAGCCAACCCGAATATAAGCCAAGGCACCTAATTTTACCACAAAAAACTGGGGTAACTTATTGACCTGAGTATAAGCCGAGGGTGGGAAATGAGGCAGCTACTTGTAAATTTCAAAATAAAAATAGATGTGAATAAAATTACATTAATCAAGGCATCTGTAAATATATATATATATATATATATATATATATATATATATATATAAAAAAGGGTAATGAAATTTCGGTCTAGGACAAAACAACAAAACTACACATCCCAGAAACACTAAACTTGGCAGCACAACCTTTCATCCATGCCTCTATGTTCATACAACAAAAAGAAAACAAAAATAAAGTCCTAATTAGAGGGAGAGGAATAATTGTTTTTATCCAATTGCTGCCAGGTAGAAGGCTAAGCTCCGCCCACTTGGTCTCCTAGCAACCTACTCAGCCCACCCAGCCTCTCAATAATAATAATAATAATAATAATAATAATAATAATAATAATAATAATACAATCATAAGGTTAGCAGATACCCCTAAGGATCATCCAGTTCAACTTCCTTATATCATGCAGGAGGACACAATCCAACCACTCCTGACAGATGGCCATCCAGCCTCAACAAGTTCTCACCAACACCACCAGACAACGCCACAGCAACGAGCGGCTGGGCTAAGCTAGTCTATATATATAAAAGGGTAATGAAATTTCGGCCTAGGCCAAAACAACAAAACTACACATCCCAGAAACACTAAACTTGGCAACACAACCCCTCATCCATGCCTCTACGTTCATACAACAAAAAGAAAAGAAAAATAAAGTCCTAATTAGAGGGAGAGGAATAATTGCTTTCATCAAATTGCTGCCAATTAGAAGGCTAAGCTCCACCCACTTGGTCTCCTAGCAACCCACTCACCCCAGGGGACTGCCAATAAAATACAGATTATCTGATTTCCCATACCACCATACTTTGCCACAGCAACATGTGGCCGGGCACAGCTAGTAATGTATATATATGGATATAGATATACAAATACATGGATCGATATATATATACAGTAGAGTCTCACTTATCCAAGCTAAATGAGCTGGCAGAAGCTTGGATAAGCGAATATCTTGGATAATAAGGAGGGATTAAGGAAAAGCCTATTAAACATCAAATTAGGTTATGATTTTACAAATTAAGCACCAAAACGTCATGTCATACAACAAATTTGACAGAAAAAAGTAGTTCAATACTGTATGAATTTAACACCAAAATATCACGATATATTGAAAACATTGACTACAAAAATGGCTTGGATAATCCAGAGGTTTGGATAAGCGAGGCTCGGATAAGTGAGACTCTATTGTACTTCTACAGTGTAGATGCACTCTAACAATAGTTGAAAAGATGGCCACATTTGAAATGCTCCTTCTTTCTCATTACACATTTCCAGTGTCACAATGGATACTAACATCAATATACCGGCACCACCGCCACTGTATCTTCAAAATGTTTTAGGAAGTACAGGTATTATGAACTGAATTGGGGTTTTAATTTAAGCGTCAGATTTTCAGGAGAGAGTCAAACCTGCGCCTTTTCAAATTTCAAGGCTTTCCATCTGGTTTCTTGGATTGAAAACCTCATCAAAAGAGAATGTTTAGTCTGAGCATTCGCGGCATAGATTTCTCTTCAAACCTGTGTGATCCTCCTGCTTTTTTCAACCAAAGTATTTCATGTCACTCATTAGAGCAACGGGGCTGCCAGTGCCTGCACTGCTAATAACTTTCAGTCATCTGTACTGTTCTGCAATGCATTCGGCTCCGGTTAGTTATGTATCTTAATTACACTACTTGCCTCACAGGTTTGTGAATTTTGCATTTGGTGTTAATAGTTGCGAGGTGCTCCTTCCACACTAAATGTATTCTTACAATTGCTTCAAGAGGAGATTAGGGAATCATTTTGAATAATGCATAAATAAGAATACTTCTGTATCTTTCTGTGGACAAGTTGTGAACAGGAAGATTGGGGGAAAGGGGCGAAGAAGCAACCAAAAAGAGAAGAGGAATTATCCCCTGTTTTGCTTGATGCACTTGCCTTTTATCATCTATATATATAAAAGAGTGATGGCATCACGGCGACCCACAAAACAACAAAACTACAGGCCCCCCAACTTCGAAATTTGACATCACAACCCATCATCCACGCCTCTAGGTTGATACAACAAAAAGAAAAGAAAAATAAAGTCCTAATTTGAGAGAGAGGAATAATTGCTTTTATCCCATTGCTGCCAGTTAGAAGGCTCAGCTCCTCCAACTTGGTCTCCTAGCAACCCAATAAAAATAATAAAAAACACTAAAAATTAATACAATAAAATACTATAATAACAGAAAATAACTAAAAATAATACAAGAAAATAATAAAATATAATAAATAAAAATTTAACTTACAATAAAATTAATTAAAAAAATGCAAATAACATCAAATAAAAATTACACAACAATTTTTAAGCAGTACCACCACCACTTTGCCACAGCAACGCGTGGTCGGGCACAGCTAGTTATAAATAAACTATGGTAAGTATGGGCAAGGTGCACGAAAAAGGACACCTCTGCCAAGAAGAATTGCACATCGACTTGTGAGACCAATGTGCTGTAGGAAAGCACATGAAAGAAGGGTGCCTTTTATAAGGAGTTGGGAGGCTGAGGAAAAGGAAGCTATTCTAAGAGGACAATTTGGGAAGATTAACAAAAAGCACATTTGGCAGAAGAGGTCAAAAAAGCTCTCAAGGCTAAGCGGTGTGTTTAGCAGTGACCTTTCTTGATGTTCATGTGGGCGGACTGTAGCTCATTTCAACTTAGAGATTGTGGCAGAGAGTGGTGGAAATGTTAAGAAGTCAAACTCTCACGTGGCCACTAAAGGGTGTAGGGATTTTTGGTATGTTTTGCTTCTCTACCCAATGCTTTAGGACAGGGGTTCCCAACCTGTGGTCCATGGACCACCATAAGTCCCCAGGAACTACAATATGGTCCGTGGCCTCACCGTTACTACATCAACTGGTCTGGCAAAACCCTCTTCTAGTGCCGAGGCAACAGGGATGCCGGGAGGAGAGAGGCTGACTCCCCATGAAGGCAGAAGCGACAACAAGCCTCCTGACTGCTGCTTCTCCTCCTCCCCCCATTCCCTGTGGGGCCTGGAATTGGGCGCTTTGGTGTCTTCGTTTTGAGGCCTGTTCCTGGGGTTCTTTGTGGTGCTGATTCAGAAAATGGCACTGGATAGACCACATCAAGCTCTAAATTATTAAATAATGACTTTTGGCCCAATGCTACCGGCCTTGTTGCAACGGTCACACAGTGTTTTACTGTTTTAATTGGAAATGATATTGGTTTTTAAGTGTGTTTTTACAATTGTTGGAAAATTGCATTGGATAGACCACATTGGTCAGCTCTGGATAATATACAGTAGAGTCTCACTTATCCAAGCTAAACAGGCCGGCAGAAGCTTGGATAAGCGAATAACTTGGATAATAAGGAGGGATTAAGGAAAAGCCTATTAAACATCAAATTAGATTATGATTTTACAAATAAAGCACCAAAACTTCATGTTATACAACAAATTTGACAGAAAAAGTAGTTCAATACGCAGTAATGTTATGTTGTAATTACTGTATTTACGAATTTAGCACCAAAATATCATGATATATTGAAAACATTGACTACAAAAATGGCTTGGATTATCCAGAGGCTTGGATAAGCGAGGCTTGGATTAGTGAGACTCTACTGTATGGTTTTATGTGGGCGAACGGATGGTGACTCCTGGATGGCATATGTTATTTACCAGAAACTAGAGCTGATGTGGTCTAGCCAAGGGAATTTTCTGAATCAGCACCCCAAATAACCAAACTGAATCTAGTAAAAATTAAAGGTTTCCCCTGACATTAAGTCCAGTTATGTCTGACTCTGGGAGTTGGTGCTCATCTCCATTTCAAAGCTGAAGAGCCAGCGTTGTCCGTAGACACCTCCAAGGTCATGTGGCCATAGGCATGACTGCATGACTGAATTTAAAGGTGACCAAAAACTGATTTGTAACCCTTTTGGTACTAATGTTTGAGAGCGGTCCCTGATCAAAGTAGTCGCTGGTTATTTGAGACTCTCCTGAGGCTCAAATGGGCAAAGAGAGCCATTTGCCACCACCCCACAAGTCTCCTAGAGGGATTTGGTGGGCATTTTATATATTCTATGGGGCTGCAGTGGTGGATCCACTGTGATAAAGTTGGGCAAAGTTGAATTTGTCAGAGTAATAGCAGCGCAGCAGTAGTTGGATGGAATCAGTGGAACACAGAACGAAGTGACACCCAGAAATGTTAGTAAAACTATATACAAGTTTGTTGTATGTCTTTCGGGCTGTGTGGCCATGTTCCAGAAGTATTCTCTCCTGACGTTTCGCCCACATCTATGGCAGGCATCCTCAGAGGTTGTGAGGTATAGAAAAACTAAACAAGGACTGTTTATATATATCTGTGGCAAGTCCAGGGTGAGGGAAAAAGCTCTTGTCAGTCAGAAGCCAGATTAAATATTCCAGTTAATCACCCTAATTTGCATTGAATGGCTACATCTAGCTACTTTCTGCCTCCAGGCTGCAGTGTTACCCCACATTATGGACCAGAAGTCCCTGGACATCATGTGGAGTTCTGGCCCAATTCGGGTTTTCTGGCTAGTGTAGACAAGTTTTGTTTTTTTTACTTAACCTGTTGGTTTATAATATCACAATGAACTTATGACTGCCAGGTGCGATTGTGGGACTCTGCAGTTATCTGGTGATGGTGGTGGTTATGATGATTTCAATGACTGCCTTAAAATCCATTTGCACTCAAGCAACTCCGTCTAGGGGAGATGATAGAGTAGGGCGGGATCTTTGTCCTCCCTACTAAAAGGTAAAGGTTTCCCCTGACATTAAGTCCAGTCGTGACCGACTCTGGGGGTTGGTGCTCATCTCCATTTCTAAGCCAAAGAGCCGGCATTGTCCGTAGACACCTCCAAGGTCATGTGGCCATAGGCATGACTGCATGGAGCGCCCTTACCTTCCCGCCGGAGCGGTACCTATTGATCTACTCACATTTGCATGTTTTCAAACTGCTAGGTTGGCAGGAGCTGGGGCTAACAGC
Organism: Anolis carolinensis; assembly: GCF_035594765.1. Lineage (NCBI taxonomy): Eukaryota > Metazoa > Chordata > Lepidosauria > Squamata > Anolidae > Anolis > Anolis carolinensis. The sequence continues at coordinate 4,615,447 of NW_026943822.1, read as the reverse complement.
AGGCGCTCATTCTGCTCCCGGGATTTGAACCTGGGACCTTTTGGTCGGCAAGTTCAGCAGCTCAGCGCTTTAACACACTGCGCCACCAGGAGCCCTTGTCCTCCCTACTAGGCTCAGGCAAAATGAACTTGCTGCAGCTTCTCCCAGCTTATTCCTTATTAACAACTTTTGCTACCTTGACCACATTCTGGTGTTGCTTGGCCACATATGCCCCAGTTTTCATCTGTGAAAGAGGCAAGGGAGAAAACATTCAACTCAGCTGGCTGCCATTGAAGGCACAGCACACCGAACTGTGCCCTTATTTTTTATGACATTTGCAAGATTCAATTTTACTTTATTAGCATTTTAATAAAGAACATAGTAGATTACCTGTGGTGAATGAATAATAGAGCAAATTAAATCTATGCCAATGGCAGAGGTAGAAGGTGCTTTTATATATAGCCAGCCTTCATTTTTTCCTCCCATTGGTTGGCACTGCCTCGCACTCATCCAGGCCTGGACCCATGCCATGCCTCCAACCAGGCTGTACCCAGGCCTCACAGTCTCAGATTTTTCATTACTAAGAAGTTTACATTAATCCCAGCTGTTTCTCTGACGACACCATTCCGCAGGAACAGAATGGCGAGTTTCTTTACAAATTTCAAGTTCTCCATTCCATCCCCTTGGGTTCTATGAACCTGTGCAATATTCTGTAAGGTGCTGCCCTATGTTTAATAATATATTTCAAACAAAGAAACAGCTTAAGGAGACTTGCAGATGTCCAAGCTCTACTTTGCTTTCTTTCTCCCTTCCTCTTCTTCATCATAAGCACAGATTTTATCAAAGAAACCCAATTGTATTTTCTGCACCAATGGAGAACAGACTGCTCTGATTCTTCATAGAATCATAGAATAGTAGAGTTGGAAGAGACCTCATGGGCCATCCAGTCCAACCCCCTGCCAAGAAGCAGGAAATCGCATTCAAAGCACCCCCGACAGATGTCCATCCAGCCTCTGCTTAAAAGCCTCCAAAGAAGGAGCCTCCACCACAGTCCGGGGGAGAAGGTTCCACTGCCGAACAGCCCTTCTCACAGTGAGGAAGTTCTTCCTGATGTTCAGGTGGAATCTCCTTTCCTGTAGTTTGAAGCCATTTTTCCATTGCGTCCTAGTCTGCAGGGCAGCAGAAAACAAGCTCCCTCCCTCCTCCCTATGACTTCCCTTCACGTATTTGTACATGGCTATCATGTCTCCTCTCAGCCTTCTCTTCTGCAGGCTAAACATGCCCAGCTCTTTAAGCCGCTCCTCATAGGGCTTGTTCTCCAGACCTTTGATCATTTTAGTCGCCCTCCTCTGGACGCTTTCCAGCTTGTCAACATCTCCCTTCAACTGCGGTGCCCAGAATTGGACACAGTGTGATTCCAGGTGTGGTCTGACCAAGGCAGAATAGAGGGGAGCAGGACTTCCCTGGATCTAGACGCTATTCCCCTATTGATGCAGGACAGAATCCCGTTGGCTTTTTTAGCAGCCGCATCACATTGTAGGCTCATGTTTAACTTGTTGTCCACGAGGACTCCAAGGTCTTTTTCGCACACACTGCTGTCAAGCCAGGCCTCGTCCCCCATTCTGTATCTTTGATTTCCATTTTTTCTGCCAAAGTGAAGTATCTTGCATTTGTCCCTGTTGAACTTCATTTTGTTAGTTTCGGCCCATCTCTCTAGTCTGTCAAGATCGTTTTGAATTCTGCTCCTGTCTTCTGGAGTGTTGGCTCTCCCTCCCAGTTTGGTGTCATCTGCAAACTTGATGATCGTGCCTTCTGACCCTTCGTCTAAGTCGTTAATAAAGATGTTGAACAGAACCGGGCCCAGGACGGAGCCCTGCTTGTGGCACTCCACTCGTCACTTCTTTCCATGATGAGCACCAATTTGCTTAGCCAATTACAGATCCACCTAACCGTAGTTTTGTCTAGCCCACATTTAACTAGTTTCCTTGCCAGAAGGTCGTGGGGGACTTTGTCGAAGGCCTTACTGAAATCCAGGTACGCTACATCCATGGCATTCCCTGTATCAACCCAACTCTTAACTATCAAAAAAAGAGATCAGATTAGTCTGGCAGAGACTAAAGACTGGACCAAAGTTGGGGAATCTTTGGCTTTCCAGATGTTTGGATCTCCCATAAGCTTTGAACAACTCTGGTCAGCAGATTTCCTGCAGCTAGTGGTTTAACCCGCTGCACTGCCGCAGCCTCCTAAGGAAACTTGTTCTTGCACGCTTGCAAGAACTAGTTTGCTGCCAGTTGTACAAGCGGATAATAAAATTCTGCTAGGTTACTGTTTTCCTCCGCTAATATTCTCCTGGAATTAGGCCAATGGACAGTATCCTTGATAACAATCGATCAGGTGTAAGGAAATCAATAGCCTAGCCACCTTCCGTGGGTAGAGGTAGCCTTGTAAATTGCAATGCTCTGAAAGGCGATAGGACATAGTTGCTAAGAAATACTTGGCACTGCCTCATTCTCAGAGCAACAACATCATAAACCGCAGTGAATGTGCAAAAACAGGACACAGCAAATGTGCCGAAACACGACAAAACAGGACAATTTATTTAATTAAATAAAACTAATTATAACATTTTATCTATATCTATATCTATATAATAAAAGTGAATGTTTGTATGTATGTTTGTATGTATGTGTGTATGTATGTATGTATGTATGTGAGTATGTGCCAGCTTTCTGATTGACCACCACTATCCCAGGCCGCTGAGACCACCATGAATGACGGATCTGGACCAAACTTGGCACACTTAATCCTCATGATGCGCTTTACGCCCTGGTGCCATTTGTGGGACAATGAACCATGGATGATGGGATTTGTAGTACTTTCAATGGCTACGGCTCCCACAAGCCACTGCGACGCCCACCAGTGATGGAACTGGACCTAACTTGGCACACAGAACCCCCATGAATCCCTTTCCGTCCTGGGGCAGATTGGGGGAGGATGGACCAAGTAAATTCACTCACTTCTTGCTCTGGGAGTTGTAGTTCACCCTTATATAGTCAGCACTGAACCCAGCCGACTTCGGATCTGGACCAAACTTGCCACACTGCCTCATCATGCCCAACTGAGCATACAGGCACGGTTTTGGGGTGATTGATCTTTGGCTCTGGGAGTTGTAGTTCACCCTTATACAGACAGCACTGAACCCAGCCGACTTCGGATCTGGAAGAAACTCGGCACACAGCCCTATCATGCCGAACTGTGCATACAGGCAGGGTTTTGGGGTGATTGTCCTTTGGCTCTGGGAGTTGTAGTTCACCCTTATACAGACAGCACTGAACCCAGCCGACTTCGGATCTGGAACAAACTCGGCACACAGCCCTATCATGCCGAACTGTGCATACAGGCATGGTTTTGGGGTGATTGATCTTTGGCTTTGGGAGTTGTAGTTCACCCTTATACAGACAGCACTGAACCCAGCCGACTTCGGATCTGGAAGAAACTCGGCACACAGCCCTATCATGCCGAACTGTGCATACAGGCAGGGTTTTGGGGTGATTGACCTTTGGCTCTGGGAGTAGTAGTTCACCCTTATACAGACAGCACTGAACCCAGCCGACTTCGGATCTGGAACAAACTCGGCACACAGCCCTATCATGCCGAACTGTGCATACAGGCAGGGTTTTGGGGTGATTGACCTTTGGCTCTGGGAGTAGTAGTTCACCCTTATACAGACAGCACTGAACCCAGCTGATGACAGATCTGGACCAAACTTAAGTGATATTTCCTCACATCCCCAAACAACTCAATGCCATCTACTGATAACCCGGACACCGCCGGGTCCCCAAGCTAGTCTATATCCATAATAAAAGTGAAAACCTATATGTGTGTATGTGGCGCAGGTGTCCACTCACATAGACAGCCTCCGGCCTCCATAAACAGGCTATACTTCCCAGGCCTAAGAATCTAGCAAGTCACCTCTTTGCACTGACATTGCGGTTACAGGGAGCTCCATGAACATGTATCCCAGTCCCTGCCAATGTCCTTCCCAAACACTACGGCCCACCACCCAAGGAATGCTTTCATTTGGGGACCATTTCATTCTAGATTTTGCTTTTTCTTCCCCCACAGGCAAGCATCCCAGGGTTCTCCATTGCTCTGGAATTTGCATGGCCCCGCCCACTGCCCTTCCCTTTCAAATCTCTCTGCATAACAGACAGAGAAGAATTGAGCTGCAACTAAACTTACTGGAGGACTTTGGGGATTAACTGCACGGTGGAAGTTGTAGTTCACCCTGCATCAAGTCAGAGCACTGTCACTCCTACTGGGGCATATAGAGTTGTAGTTCACCTGCACCCAGAATGCACTATGAACCCAAACAAGGATGGGTCTGGGCCAAACTTGCCATGCAGACCCGATATGCCCAGATTTGACTTCTGGTGGGTTTGGAGGGGAATTGGCCTGGAAGTTTCGGAATAGTGGGTACTGGGATTTATAGTTCACCTCCAGGAACTCTCTGCCCCAGACTGTGGTGGAGGCTCCTTCTTTGGAGGCTTTTAAGCAGAGGCTGGATGGCCATCTGTCGGGGGTGCTTTGAATGCGATTTCCTGCTTCTTGGCAGGAGGTTGGACTGGATGGCCCATGAGGTCTCTTCTAACTCTACTATTCTATGATTCTATGAATCTATGATTCTACGAATTAGCACTTCAATAATGACTATCTTTTTAATCTTTCCTTTTAAGGATGGTTTTGTGTCTCTTTATGAAAACTTTTACTCCCCCCCCCCACCTTACCCACCCCCCTGAGTTTTTTCTCTATGTTGCTGGTACTTTTTTCCCTCATTGAGGCAAAAAACTACCACCAACAGGCTTCAGCCTACTCACTCTAACAGACGTGACACATACAATCCCCATGACCTACTATACATCCTGGCCCTGTTTGGAGTGGGATGGACCATGGATGATAGACTTTCATATGGGAGTTGTAGTTCACCTGCCCCCACTGACCCCAGCTGACATTAGATCGAGACTACACTTGAAGCACAGGCAAACATTGCCTTTCTCAAATGACCCGGGCACCGCCGGGTCCCCAAGCTACTCTATATATATAAATGAGTGATGGCATCACGGCAACCAACAAAATAACAAAACTACAGGCCCCCCAAGCTCGAAATTTTACAACACAACCCATCATCCATGCCTCTAGGTTGATACAACAAAAAGAAAAGAAAAATATAGTCCTAATTAGAGGAAAAGGAATTATTGTTTTTATCCAATTGCTGCCAGTTAGAGGACTAATCTCTGCCCACTTGGTCTCCTAGCAACCAACTCAGCCCAGGGGACAGGCAGACTTAGGCCTCACTTAGGCCTCTTCCACATATTATCTAATTTTGCATTGGATTATATGGCAGTGTAGACTCAAGGCCCTTCCACACAGCTATATAACCCATTTATAATCTTATATTATCTGCTTTGAACTGTATTATCTGGACTCCACACTGCCATATAATCCACTTCAGTGTGCATTTTATACAGCTGTGAAGAAGGGGCCTCATATAATCCAGTTCTAAGCAGATAATATAAGATGATAAATATAATATGTAATAATTACTGTGATATAATAATACAGAACAATATAATCTCTAAAATCAGGACAGTAAATAAAGAGCAACACTCTGAAAGCATAAGCCACAGCAACGCGTGGCAGGGCAAAGCTAGTATAATATAAAATGTAATGACGGCCTATTAACTGGGGAAAAGGAGAAATTGTTTACTAGTTTGTTTTTGCCTTCCTGATCCCCGCTCCCTCCTGCCCCGTTTCTGCCTGCAGATGTGCAACATATCAAGAGGAGAGATATCATTCTGAAGAGAGAACTTGGTGAAGGTGCTTTCGGGAAGGTCTTCCTAGCAGAGTGCTACAACCTCAGCCCCACCAAGGACAAGATGCTCGTGGCTGTGAAGGTAAAAATCCCAGTGATGCCCAAGCTGAACTACAGAGCTGTGATAGGTCTGATCACATCTATGGCTGATTTTGGAAGCAGGCCATGGAAGTTGGTCTATTTGGATAGATAGGGCATCTTGCCCCTCCAGTCCCAGTGAGAATTAGTTAGAACATACATTAGAATCATCCACAACTATGGGATTCTGTGCCCAATCTCCTAACACAGATTGGCAGTTTCTGTTGTTCCTAGCATGTTACACTGCTTACAATGTGATCTTTTGAGAATTTCGGAGATAGTACGTGTGCTGGTACAGCTGTACCAGAAATTTCAACTTTATTTTCTTGCTGCAAATGTTTGCAATCATAGGACAGGCCACCTGTCAATCACCATTAAGTTTGGTTCTGCCCCTTGTTCAGGGCTCTGGGAGGGAAGGAGCCATTTTTAAGTTAGTCTCATTTAGGAAGCTCAGCTATAGGACGTAGACCAGCTCGTCCCGTAAAAAGCTTCATATTTCAAGAACACCAGGGATAAAGACCGTCCGGGGATACAGAACATCCGAGAAATCAGAGACAGGAATTCCAGGGGAAAAGTCCCAAAAGCTCTGGCTGAGAGCTCGCAGCCTCTCAGCCTCACAGCTCCTGAGGGAAACAGCCCCAAGTTTCTGAAGACTCAAAGAGAGAACCCCAGTTGAAACATCTGCAAGCTTTGGCTGGTAGGTCCACTTGATACCCAGACGCATTTGGAGTCGGCAGTGGGTCCCAGATCAGCTAGGCCCAGATAATAGGCAGCCTGGGAGAGGTTATAAGAGGGTCTTCACCGTTATTCAAAGCCAATCGCCTGTCCCTTGGAGACAAGACTCCTTGAAGATTTCTTATTTGTTTATCAATAAAGAGTTTGGTATTTCATTAAAGACTCAAAGGCCATCTTTTCAAGGAAATCCTCAACAACCTTTCTTTAGGCACCCTGGCTTCCCGCTGGGCATAAAGCGTACGTCCTATATAATAGACAATCAGTTACAGGCCCAGCGCCTGACAGAACAGTATGGTCTCATAGCTACATGAGACACACATGTCTCCTGGTGCAGGATCTCAGCCTACTACTTGTATGGCACAACAGCAACATCATGAAGATGTTATATGACTAGAAGGAACTGAGAGCTGGAGGTGAAGATGGATGCCTTGCCATCTTCCCAGTGAATTTTCATTCATCTAAATATGTCTGGTTATATTATTCTCTGGAGAAGACAATTAAAATAAAATTACCATATATACTCGAGTATAAGCCGACCCGAATATATGCCGAGGCACCTAATTTTACCACAAAAAACTGGGATAACTTATTGACTCGAGTATAAGCCGAGGGTGGGAAATGCAGCAGCTACGGACAAATTTCAAAATAAAAATAGATACCAATAAAATTTCATTAATCGAGGCATCAGTAGGTTAAATGTTTTTGAATATTTACCATATTTCAAAGAAAAACAACAAACCAGCTCTATAAGTGGAAAAGTAGGGGCAACAAAAACAATATGGTATCAATAATAATAATAATAATAATAATAATAATAATAATAATAATAGGGACTCAGGAACGCTTCCAACATAGTAACAGGCAAACATTCAATGCTTATATAAACAACGCAGAGCTAGATATAGATCTATAAGTATAGATACTAATTTCATATATGCATTTCCCCCTGAAACGTTTGCAAATCCCCCCTCTCTCTATATGTGTGTGTGTGCATTTCCCCTACAATATTTGTAAGCCATATATATATATATATATATATATATATATATATATATATTCATATCTATCTAGACATTTATTTATTTATTTACAGCATTTATATTCCACCCTTCTCACCCCGAAGGGGACTCAGGGCGGATCACATTACACATATAGGCAAACATTCAATGCCTTTTTAACATAGAACAAAGACAAACAAACATAGGCTCCGAGCGGGGCTCGAACTCATGACCTCCTGGTCAGAGTGATTCATTGCAGTTAATTGCAGCAGCTGGCTTGCTCTCCCGCCTGCGCCACAGCCCGGGCCTGTCTATGTATATTTGTGTGTTCATTTCCCCCCTGTAATATTTGCAAGCCCTATATATAGGTAGGTAAGAATATATTCATATCTATCCAGACATCTCTCTTTATATAGATAATTACATCGTTATAGAACTTGCAGAGGCTTGCAAACATATGAGGGTAAATTCATATATAAAAATAATGTATATGTATGGCTACAGATACACAAGTACATGGATCTATATTTATACAGGATTTGCAAAGACCTGCAAACATATGAGGGGAAATTCATATATAAAATTAATGTATATAGATAGATACAAATATAAAGGTACAGAGAGATTGCAAAAGCTTGCAAGGGCTTAATGCCTATATATCTGTAGGAGAGTTTAACAAATATTTCAGGGGGAAATGCTTTCATAAGATGAATGAATATATATTTTTCTTCTTCCTGACTTGCAAGGGTGTCTTTCTCTTTTCAAAACATTCCCTTGATTAAGAGCGAGGGAGGCTTTGCAAAAGAAAACACACTGATAAGGGAGGAGAAGAGAGAAATAGATCACATATTGCAAGCAACAGCTTGCAGGCTCCGTTGCCAGCCTTGACCTTGACCCGATTATAAGCCGGGGAGGCTTTTTCAGCTCATGAAAAGGGCTGAAAAACTCAGCTTATCTTCGAATATATACGGTACTTGGTGCCTTGAATGGATGTGGAATAAAGGGATGACAGAGATTCTTAGCTTGCCTGGTGTATAGTTGTTGTTGTTGTTGATGATGATGTTTTTGAAGAGTTTCCCAACTATGAAACACGGTTCTTCCATAGTTCACTTCATACTCCAGTTGACTTGATATGACTGTATTTTTTTTCATAGCCTAACTCAATAGAGCCAAATTTCTGAAAATATATGCGATAAGATTTGATTTGAAATTGTTCTTTCTACATTCTTGAAACTTGCTTGAGTTTCAGGATGGATTCACATCCCATACATCAGTGGAAGAGGTGCCTAATCTTTCTTATTCTTTGTCAATGTAATCAAATCATAATGGCAGAAAATATTTTTGTATTATTACTTTCGGTTGAATTACTATCCTGCATTTCAGTCCAAAGGGATCTTTGAGGAAAAGTACATAATATCCCAAATGTAATCAAACTTCTTTAACGCTGAAGGCAATGCCTGTTTATTCTTGTATTATTTTACTTGAAGCATTTATATATTGCCTTATCTAGATTTCAGGGTGGTGTGCTATCAATTATCTCTTTACTGAATTTACAGCCAGCTCTTCATATCCATGGATTAAAAATATTCAAGGGAAGAAAATCCCAAAAGCAAATCCTGAGCATTGATATGTAGGAACCACCTGCCATAGTATTTCACAGATCCTCGTGCTTTTTGAGTGGATTGTTGTATGTTTTCAGGGCTGTATGACCATGTTCCTGAAGTATTCTCTTCTGACGTTTCGCCCACATCTATGGTGGGCATCCTCAGAGGTGCCTCACAACCAATGAGGATGCCTGTGTGACACCTCAGGCAGCGTGAGCACTGGGAGTCAGACACGAAGGCCAATAAACAATCTAATATCTTTATTAAGGAAATAAAGGAGGCAATAAAAAATAAGCAGAGTATATAGTCCAGCAGTAGACCTTTCAGGAAAGGTCAAATATAGTCCAGTAATATATATGCAGATATCCAGTATTAGAGTTCAAAGTTTTAAATCCATTAACCGAAACACACTCAAACCTGTAGGCTGTTTGAGTGGGGAATTAAGGCAAGAACTGTCCAGAGTTCCAGGGCTCAATCCGAGGCTAGGATGCAAGCAAGGCAAGGTTAGTCGTGGTAAAGCTGAATCGCTGTCCAGGCTTGACAGGAAAACAAGAGGCAGCCGGTCTCCTCGAGAGTAGCACGCTGCAGAACTAGAGTCGATGTGAATCCCTCAACTGACACGTTGAACACCGCAAGATCTATTTGGTGCCCAGAACTTTTATGGGACTTTGCTCTCCTCCTCAGCCAGGTGTCCGAGCTCTTTCCCAAGGGAAAATGACCCAAGACAACAACTTTGCCAGATGCAGTCCCCCCTGAAAACTCTCAAGGGAACCAGCCTAATTAACGCTGGCTTTTTCTGCTAAACGAGCGCTCCTTCTCAAAATCTGTTTTTCTGCGCGCGAAGCCTCCCAAGATAATCGACGGTCAAAACTAACATTCTCTGAAGAACCAGGCTGAGAGCCAAGGCCCTTTCTTGTGAACTGTGGGCTAGAATTGTCCACAGTGGGCACCTGGAAAGGGACGGAATCAGGCGGAAATGGCGGAAACCCCATCTCTTCTTCGGTCTGCTCCATAATAGCGACGGGGTCATGACTCGGGGGTCTCTGAGACACTACAGCCTGCCATAGATGTGGGTGAAACATCAGGAGAGAATACTTCTGGAACATGGCTATACAGACCAGAAAACATACAACAACCCTGCGATCCCGGTCATGAAAGCTTTTGACAATACTCCTTTGAGTCGTTTGCCATTTTAAAGAAAGGATGCCATTTTCCTATACCATTGTATTTGATGGGAATTGAGCATTTGGTATCCATGGGGATCCTGGAAGCAAATCCCAGTCGACACTAAGGGCTCACTAATAAAAAAAGATGCAATTTGTTTTTGGTAGGAAAATTACAAAGAGGGAATTGTGTGGTGCAGAGTTTGCACTAGGACTCCATTAGAACATGTGGTCCTTCAGCCTTGGAGAAGTTAATGCAAATCTGCTTTGAAGAAATCTTCCCAAGAACACCTTGATAGTGTTGTCCATAAGTCAGAACTAATTTCAAAGCAAACAACAGAACAACAACGTTATAAAACAGCCACACATGAAATGTCATTTAGGAATTTTCTATAATCATGGGAGCCCGGATATTGGAAAAACAAAACAGTAGACAGATTCTTCACAATATAATATTTGCAGCAAACATAGTAAAAGTTAAGGTTTTTCCCTGACATTAAGTCCGGTTGAGTCTGACTCTTGGGGTTGGTGCTCATCTCCATTTCTAAGCCGAAGAGCCAGCGTTGTCCGTAGACACCTCCAAGGTCATGTGGCCACTAGCATGACTGCATAATAATAATAATAATAATAATAATAATAATAATAATAATAATAATAGCAACAACAACAACAACAACAACAACAACTTTATTTTTATACCCCGCCCCATCTCCCCGAAGGGACTCAGGGCGGCTTACATGGGGCTTTGCCCGATAAAACAATCAAATATCAATAACACAGCAATAAAACAATTATCCCAATAAAAACATCAATATCAGTAAAAACAATCGTTAAAATAGACATGAAACATACAATATTAAAAACAGGAGATTAATTCATAGAACCCGGGCAAAGTGCAGAATGTGCCGAAATGGGGAAGGTAATTTCACAGTTGAAATGGACAATAAAATGCAGTATAACATTTGCAACACCTCAAGAATAGGGCTATTATAAAATGGGCATGGAGCGCCGTTACCTTCCCGCTGGAGCGGTACCTATTGATCTACTCACATTTGCATGTTTTCGAACTGCTAGGTTGGCAGGAGCTGGGGCTAACAGTGGGAGCTCACCCCATCCCGCAGATTCGAACCACCACTTAGCGGTTTAATCCACTGTGCCACCTCGGCTCCTAATTAATCTAAACACCTGAGCAAATGAGGACATGCTTATTTGATGTGGAAACGACTGCAACATAGGCACCAGGCGAGTCTCTTCAGGGAGGGCATTCTGCCGTTGGGTTAAACTCAACATGTCTTTGGCACAGAAAACAAAATGAGAAAGGTCCAGAAAGATCAAGCTGGCCCCCATGATTTAGTAATCAGCCCACTTAAACCTAAGAATGTTTCCACCAAGCTTCTAGAGTTGCGCATGTGATCACACTCGAGGACCAAGGGATTCCGAGAGTTTTTAGACATTTGTTTTTATCAGATATCCATTTTTTGGAACGAAAAACAGTGCAATTGTTTTACACAAATATGTGAAGAAGTAACAGAGAAATACCGTGAGAATATGTGAAGAAGTAACAGAGAAGTAACGTGAGAAATCAGAGATAGGAATGTTATGGTCAAAGAACATAGAGCTAGAGAGGTCAGTGGCCTTTGATTTCCCATGTCTATGTCTATGTATATGTATGCCCTCTTTTTTTCTTTCTTTCCATCAGGCTCTGAAGGACCCAACTTTAGCGGCTCGGAAGGATTTCCAGAGGGAAGCAGAACTGCTCACCAACCTGCAGCATGATCATATTGTGAAGTTCTATGGTGTCTGTGGTGACGGAGACCCTCTCATAATGGTCTTTGAATACATGAAACATGGGGACCTGAACAAGTTTTTGAGGTCAGTCCTGAATCGCTAGATTTTTTTCATAATTATTTTTATCAGTAATTAATAAAGTTAATATAGGCATTGTATTACACTCGTATGTCAGCTCTAGCTTGTGAGGACATGAGAAAAGCCTCACAGCTAACACATCCGGGCATTCCCTGGGCAACGTCTCTTTAGATGGCCAATTCTCTCACACCAGAAGCGATTTGCAGTATGTTCTCAAGTTTCTTCTGACAAGATGAAAAAAATCATTGTTTAGACCAGTGGTTCCCAAACTTATTTGGCCTACTGCCCCCTTTCCAGAAAAAATACTACCCAGCGCCTCCTGGAAAGGTGGGCGTGGTTTAGAGGGGTGGGCGTGGCTCCTGCTCAAGAGGTTGAGCCTCTCCCCTAGTCCATGATGCAGGGCTGAGTGGGGGAGGTGGGCGGAGCCACAAATGGGTGGCCAGGACTGGGATGGGCAGAGTTATGAGCTCTGAGGCAGGGCTGAGCTTCTATCCCTGTCCTGCAGTGCCTGCCGGGACACAGGAGGCGGGGCTAGAGGAGGGGCGGGGCCTCTTCCCAAGTGCTGGAGACAGGGCTGAGCACCTGAGGCACCTGTTAGGACACACAGGGGGCGGAGCTAGAGGAGTGAGCGTGGCTTTTTCCCAAGAGCCCAAGACAGGGCTGAGCCTCTATACCTCTCTTGAGGCACTTGTTAGGACACAGAGGGTGGAGCTAGGGAACGAGGCGGGGCCTCCTTTCAAGAGCCCGAGACAGGGCTGAGCCTCTATACCTCTTCTGAGAGGCCTTTTAAGACCAAACAGTGGGCCTGGGCTGGGGGCGGGGCCTCTTCCCAAGAGCCTGAGACAGGGCTGAGCCTCTATACCTCTCCTGAGAGGCCTTTTAAGACTAAAGGGCGGGGCTAGGAGTGGGGGCAGGACCTCTTCCCAAGAGCATGAGACAGGGCTGAGCCTCTATACCTCTCCTGAGAGGCCTTTTAAGACTAAAGGGCGGGGCTAGGAGTGGGGGCGGGATCTCTTCCCAAGAGCATGAGACAGGGCTGAGCCTCTATACCTCTCCTGAGAGGCCTTTTAGGACTAAAGGGTGGGGCTAGGGATGGGGGCGTGGCCTCTTCACAAGAGCCCGAGACAGTGCTGAGCCTCTATACCTCTCCTGAGAGGCCTTTTAGGACTAAAGGGTGGGGCTAGGGATGGGGGCGTGGCCTCTTCACAAGAGCCCGAGACAGTGCTGAGCCTCTATACCTCTCCTGAGAGGCCTTTTAGGACTAAAGGGTGGGGCTAGGAGTGGGGGCGGGATCTCTTCCCAAGAGCATGAGACAGGGCTGAGCCTCTATACCTCTCCTGAGAGGCCTTTTAAGACTAAAGGGCGGGGCTAGGAGTGGGGGCGGGGCCTCTTCCCAAGAGCATGAAACAGGACTGAGCCTCTATACCTCTCCTGAGAGGCCTTTTAAGACTAAAGGGTGGGGCTAGGAGTGGGGGCGGGATCTCTTCCCAAGAGCATGAGACAGGGCTGAGCCTCTATACCTCTCCTGAGAGGCCTTTTAAGACTAAAGGGCGGGGCTAGGAGTGGGGGCAGGACCTCTTCCCAAGAGCATGAGACAGGGCTGAGCCTCTATACCTCTCCTGAGAGGCCTTTTAAGACTAAAGGGCGGGGCTAGGAGTGGGGGCGGGGCCTCTTCCCAAGAGCATGAGACAGGACTGAGCCTCTATACCTCTCCTGAGAGGCCTTTTAAGACTAAAGGGCGGGGCTAGGAGTGGGGGCGGGATCTCTTCCCAAGAGCATGAGACAGGGCTGAGCCTCTATATAACTCCCCTGAGACGCTTGTTAGAACACGGGGGTGGGGTAGAGAGGTTCAGCCCCATCAGGTACTTGGGAAGAAGCCCCGCCCCTCCTCTGGCCCCTCCCAGTGTCCTAATATGTGCCATCACCGGTCCCCTGGATTGCTCCAGCGCCCACCAGGGGGCGGTAGTGCCCACTTTGGGAATCACTGGTTTAGACTGTCTGTGTCAAAAATTAATTGTTAAAAGATGAATTCCTGGCCAATGCCAGAAGACAGTTGTGAGCTGCAAATTAGAACCTGGACCAGAGAATGATTGCTGAAGAACTAAGCTAGGAAGTGAAGCCAAGGGAGACATTCTGGCAAAACGAAACAAAACCCTGTCATTCAGGAAAGCTCTCAGCTCAAAGAAGAAGACTTTCTAGCCATGCAAGAGGTTCCATGGCCATCCTGACTGAATGAGGACAGTTCAGAGCTTGAGAATAATGTAAGGGAGATGTCCCAAGCTTCTGTTCTAGGAGCTCACTGCATAAGACAGCGAGTTATTCCTTTCTGCAATACTATCGCTACCTCTCCAAATCTACCCAAGACATGCCAGATTGCATAAAGCAGTTCCCATAATTGAAGTAAGATTGTTAACTATCTTGCCAAAAAGGGCTGCAGGCTTCTGAGCTTAATCTATACTGACCAAATGATGTAGGTTGAAAAGGAGAAAGTGAGAAGAGAAGCAAACATGCAGCTGATCACATGTAAATGCAGGAACCGGGTCGAGGCGACAACAATATTAATTTATATACCAACTAGCTGTACCCAGCCACGCGTTGCTGTGGCGAAGTATGGTGGTATGGGAAATAAAGTATCTTATATTATCTGCTTAGAATTGGATTATATGAGGCTCCTTCTTCACAGCTGTATAAAATGCACACTGAAGTGGATTATATGGCAGTGTGGAGTCAAGATAATGCAATTCAAAGCAGATAATATAAGATTATAAATGGGTTATATAGCCGTGTGGAAGTGCCTTGAGTCTACATTGCCATATAATCCAGTGCAAATTAGATAATCTGTGGAATAAGCCTAAGTGAGGCCTAAATCTGCCTGACCCCTAACTGAACCATGGCTGTCCCCTGGACTGAGTTGGTTGCTAGGAGACCAAGTGGTCAGAGATTAGCCCTCTAAACTGGCAGCAATTGGATAAAAACAATTATTACTCTCCCTCTAATTAGGACTTTATTTTTCTTTTCTTTTTGTTGTATCAACCTAGAGGCCTGGATGATGGGTTGTGTTGTCAAATTTCGAGGTTGGGGGGCCTGTAGTTTTGTTGTTTTGTGGGTCACCGTGATGCCATCACTCATTTATATATATAGATGTGTTGTGGAAGGCTTTCATGGCCGGGATCACAGGGTTGTTGTATGTTTTCCGGGCTGTATGGCCATGTTCCTGAAGTATTCTCTCCTGACGTTTTGCCCACATGTATGGCAGGCATCCTCAGAGGTTGTGAGGTACCTCACAACCTCTGAGGATGCCTGCCATAGATGTGGGCGAAACGTCAGGAGAGAATACTTCTGGAACATGGCCATACAGCCCAGAAAACATACAACAACCCCAATTTATATACCACTTTTTATCTTAAAGAGACTCAAAGTAGTATCTGCATTTTCTCGGCTATGGTAGATTTGGGGTTTTGTCCGAGCCTCCCCCACCCCCCCCCCCCCAATGTGTATGTTCTGATCACCAAAATGACCATCCTATGCAACGTTGTTTACACCTAACCACGCTGATGTGCACCGTGGAGCCTATTTAGAAGTATCCCACAATTTTGCTTATCCAACTTACGGCCTCTAAAATGCATACCTGCAAGCAGTCACCTTGTGTTGTTTGAGATGCCTTCAATCCACATTAAGCGGACAGTGTAGATGTGCCCCCTAATAAACAAAATCTCAGCCATGCGTGTTTTATTCCACTTCGATGTTTTGATCATTCATTGCTCCAGTACAAGAAGGCACTGGATGATCTTTCCTTTAATGCTGCATTGACCTCCTGGAGTAATTGCTTTTTGAAAGATTTCATGATTTTTTTTAAAAAATAAGTATATCCTCAGTGTTCAGCATCTATATCCCCATTGCCATTTTAAAGTGAGACTATAATTGTATTATCAATGCAGATACCAGCACATCGTTATCAGATATCAATCAATCAATTTATTAATGCTCCGACCAATGGTCATATGCATTTCACAGAGACAACATCAAACAAACATCTATACAAAACACTGTAAAATCCAACACTTAAAAGTAGGATGCAAGCAGGATAAAACAGAACATGTAAACTATACATTGTGAGATGCAGCAGCACAAGTGCAACATGTGCTGGGAACTGCACAATTACCGGTAAAATGCCAATGTATAAGATCAGTCATTTAAAAAACATAAGAAAAAATATCAACCAAGCATCTATAGAAATCCTATAAAATTCCGCAGTTACAAGCAGGATGCATGGAGTATAAAACAGAGCTTGCAAAATATAACCGGTAAAAAGCCAGTATAAAATATCAGTCATGTTAATATGAGTTGGTAACATTTGCTAGAGCTGTTACAGCAGTGTGGAAGCTGGTATAAAACTGACATATAACAAACCCGTTGGCCTTGGTTTCAGTCCTGTTAATTTGGCATCTGGAGGACAAGACTTTTTGGGAAGCTTCCTGATGATCGGCCTGTCCTCTTATTAGCAGTACAGGCATTTTGGATCCTCACAAAATTTAAATGGCCAGGTTTCAAATCAGCCCTAGAGGTGATTGGAAGAGTCAGAGCTCATCGTGTAATCTTTTTGTTTCCATTTCCCAGGCCTGATAGGCGTGTTTGGGGTTTCAGCAACTGAGAGATTAAATAAATTCCCCAAATCATTCTGATATGTTACCAAACAGCTAAAAGCTTTGTTCAACTACATTTAACAAAGCAATGTTGACATATTCCCCTACAGAATCCAGGTCAAAGAGACCATCTGCTTATTTATTTATTTCGAGCATTTATAACCCATCCTTCTCACTCCCGAGATGGGGGACTCAGGGCAGCCTTACAATTACCAATCATTAGATGCTGAACAACATAGTATTTAAAACAAATTACAGTTAAAACAGTTGAACATTAATTTTAAAAACATCCATGTAAACATACATTTAGAAAATGCATTTTGAGTCGTGATCCAGGTCTGTCCATTATCCGTCATGGAATCGTTTTTACAATTAATGCTGCATCTGCTGCTCAAATGCCTGGTCCCATAACCAAGTTTTAAGTTTTTTATGGAAGGACACAAATGAGGGAGCTAGCCTGATCTCATTGGGGAGAGAGTTCCACAGACGGGGGACCACCACTGATAAGGCCCTGTCTCTCATCCCCACCAGTCGTGCTTGCAAAGGTGGTAGGATCGAGAGCAGGGCCTCCCCCTGTCTCTCGTCCCCACCAGTCGCGCTTGAGAAGGTGGAGGGATCAACAGCAGGGCCTTTCCCTGTCTCTCGTCCCCAACAGTCATGCTTGAGAAGGTGGTGGGATCGAGAGCAGGGCCTCCCCCTGTCTCTCGTCCCCACCAGTCGCGCTTGCGAAGTTGGTGGGATCGAGAGAAGGGCCTCCTCCTGTCTCTCGTCCACACCAGTCGCGCTTACGAAGGTGGTGGGATCAAGAGCAGGGCCTCCCCCGTCTCTCGTCCCCACCAGTCACGCTTGCGAAGATGGTGGGATCGAGAGCAGGGCCTCCCCCGTTTCTCGTCCCCACCAGTCGCACTTGCGAAGGTGATGGGATTGAGAGCAGAGCCTCCCTCAACAATCTTAATGAGTATTCCCTCCCTCTGTGTAAATGTCAAGTGCTAGAGCCCATCATGGCTCAGAAGCCACAGAAAAGAGAAGGCATGAGACCCCTTCACTTTCTTTACAAGGTTCTTTGTCTGAATTAAACCACCAATACCTATATACAATTTGCACTGCAGGAAAAAGAACCTACTTGCTGGGGCAACTCTCCCTCCCCCAATACAAATTGCAATAGAGAAACTCCAGAGAACATGAGATGGACAGCACTCCTTTTGATTATGTGCATGTGGCAGTGAGAGTCATGTCTCTCCACTTAGTGGGCTAAGCCAGGGATTGTGCGTGATTCAGATCACTCTCCCTGATCGCAGTCATGTTGCTCAGCTCAAGCCATCCTCATGCCAATTGTTTAAGACTCTCTAGTGAGAGACATGTCAGACATCAGGGAAGCACCATCAGTAAAGACAAATAGTAGTGTCCATGGGGATAAAAAGCTGATTTTTGAAATGGCAGCTCCAATTTGAAAATGTCTGTTAGCTACAGATATTGACATTTTTTCTGAAACTGCAAGGAAACTGAAGAAATTGAGAGTTTTCTGACTGATACCTCTGTGAATGTGTGTGAAAGAAAGAGAACAAGAAAAAGTGAGAATTATGTATCGATGAATTTGTTTGTATAGGAGGAGTATTGGGTTAGTATTATGCAATGTGTGCACAACAGGTTTTCTTGAATTACTGACATGATACACAACATGGTTGTGTATCATGTCAGTAATGTAGCTTGTGCTGTCACACCTGGGGCTATAGCTCTTAGCGAAAGAGGCATGGACATGACATCTTTCTCCCAGGGGATTGCTTCTTGCCCTGCTTTAGGGAAACTGGAACTCCCAAGGACCAAAACACTGTAGATAACTCAAAAACTGGTTTTATTGTTCACAAAAGGTTATCCCAATAAGCTGGAAGTTTCAAAGGGGAAAAGGAAATATACATTACAGTCTTTGGTTGTTTTAAGTCCAAGGAGCTCTGTAGCTGAGAAGCTTTTCCAGGTCCCTCTTTCTCAATGGCTGTGAATGCCAGAGCAAACCTCAGCCTCAGTCCAAATGGCCTATGTTTGAAGACACAGTCTTCCTTTGGTGCCAAAGAACTGATCTGAAGGCGCTTGAGACTCCTCAATGGCGTCCAGGTCGGTCTGGACATGAAGCATAAGTCTCAAGGGTAAGAAGCTCAGATTTGGTGCTGAGAGGTAACCTAATCAAGGGCTTTTAGAGCCAAGTCTCTCTCTCACGTCCATCTGGTAGAAAGCTTGATGGTGGAATGAAAAAGGAAACACTGTCCTACTCCAGGAAGAGGTGGAGTCAAACAATTGAGCTGAGGAAGCAATATAACTGGTGCAAACAACAGATATAAATAACCAATCCAACTACATTTACAGGGTAAAGGCAAAATCAGGATACAATTCAAATCTTGCAACTTACAGATCCACATATAGATGGCGGCACTCGCGCTGTCACATAGCTCCGTCATCAGAAGGTTATGCTATGCAATCTATGGTCGTGGGTCTCAGCCAATGTTTCCCTTTATGACATAATTCACTCTGTGGTTTCCTTCCTTGTCTCTCCTTCTCCAGGGCTCACGGCCCAGATGCAATGATCCTTGTGGATGGACAACCTCGGCAAGCCAAGGGGGAGCTGGGCCTTTCTCAGATGCTCCACATTGCTAGCCAGATAGCTTCAGGAATGGTTTACCTTGGCTCCCAGCACTTTGTACACAGAGACCTGGCCACGAGGAACTGCTTGGTTGGATCCAACCTTCTGGTGAAGATTGGTGACTTTGGGATGTCCAGAGATGTCTATAGCACCGATTACTACAGGGTAAGGTGACTCTGGAGACAGAGTTAGGCTCTGAACAACAGAGATTATGTGTGAACTGCATGATTATTCCATCATTGCTGACTCACAGTATCCACTCAATATGGATGGAGGGCAGAACCTGGCAATTATTATGGGTACTTCAATGAAAGTTACATCTTTAACTTAAAATGCAATATGTTTGGGGCAATCCTTCATGCCTTGCATATGAGCTTACAAAGACAATGGTGTTGCCTGGATTAGATGGTCCAATCTAGAAGAGCAATTCTAGTGTTTGTTTCATTTTAGTAGTTTTTAATTTGAGATTGTTCTCTCATATTCTTCCTCAAAAAGATCATGAAGGGGAGGGGGTTCAAGAATAATTGTAACCTACTGTTAAAAATCACTTTTTAAAATGCTCAATATTAGATGACTTTCAACTTTAATGACTCTTTCTCAAAATGCCACCAAATAATCATGGGAATAGACATTTTCAATGCCAGTGTCAGAATGTGCAGAACGTGTCTAAATCCATAGGTAAAGTGTAAATCTGATCTGACTAAACCCAATACTCTTCGATAAAAAAACAAAATAAAAACATTTCTTAGAAAGTGGAAAGATCAAGGAGAAAAGACCACCACGGCCCTCTTGTTGGAGCTTTTCATTGCGCACTATAGGCCAAGAGGAAACACATAACACACTCGGATATCGCAGAATAGAGATCAAGCTTTTGGAGTGGGGTGGATTTTGGAGACTTAAGGGCCAACCCATTCCTAGAAGTAGCAGACTTCAATTCGGCAGCTGTCAGCTGGGATCTCCTATTCCATGCTCTTCAAATTCATGCAGATATATTCTACGAGAAGGAGGAAGTCTGAATCTCTGTATATGTGAGTCTGGGAAATAAAAAAAATTGTAGCAACGGGCAGACATTCATGAAGGAGAACTGAACTGTCAAAACTGCTATAAATGAGGCAATGAGGTACTCTTGACAGCTGTGTATCTGTAAGGCCCCTTATTTATTTATTTATTTATTGCCAATGTCACTTCCTTGACTTAACTTTCCCCCAGTTTTGCCATCTCCCTCCCCAACAATCTGAGCAAAACCCGTCAATGGGTCCAGTGTTTTGGTTCAGCCAGATTCCTCTCTTCAGATTGAACAAGTCCAGGAAAAACACAATGACGTGATCCTGGAGGAGGCTTCAGTGGTGTTTGATGGAGCAAACGATTGGTAAATGGACAATTATCTAATACTGCCATTGTTTCCACATGGTGGGCCCAGACTCAAGGGAATGGGAAATTATGAAATTTGAGATAATCGACGACAATCGTATTTCACTTACTGGAATTATTGGGCAGATGTAACTCAATGAATGGAAGAATTGCTGATGATTTCATTGCTTTGACAAAAAAAGACGCATGAATATCACAACCATCGGGTCAAAATAGAATTTTCTTGAATAGCCAACCTTAACCCAATGCTCTCCAGATGCTTTGAATTATAACCTCCATCAAGGGGGGGGGGGGGGGGATGAGAGTCCAGAAAAGATCTGGAAGGCGGCAAGTTAGAAAGCTGAGGTACAGGGCCTCATCCTGGAAACTGCTGGTTTCAATTGAACTGAATCTTAAAATTGCATACACTGAATAAATGACACCTGTGACCAGTATTTCTGAACTGTGGAGACGTTTCAAGATACGAGGGTTGAATGAAAAGTAATGCCTCCACCTTCGTAACTCCTCAACACATGGCAGTCCTGGTCTGCGGCAGGTCCTGGCTTGTTCAGTAGACTCTCCTCTACAGTTCCATTTGGCGGGAAGCCTTAGCATTGAATGGTTGTGTTGTTAAAGTGTGAAGTGTGGAACTCTGTGCAGACAGTCGGTCAATGCGACTTAAGCAATGTGCAGTCATTGAATTCTTGATAGCAGAAGGTGTCACCCCAAGGGAGATTCATCAGAGATATTGCAAGCTGTTTATGGTGATTGTGTTGATGTGAGTTCTGTGCGTTGTTGGGCGAGTAAGTTCAAAGATGTTGAGGTGGGAACATCTGACTTGCATGACAAAAAAAGAGTTGGAGGTCCTGTGACAGCAACCAAGTTTCACAAGCAAAAGTTTCACAAGCAAAAGATTGACAGATTGATTCAGGATGATCATTGTATCACTCAGGGAGAAATGTCAAGCATAATCGACATTTCACAAAAACGTGTGGGTCACATTATTGCTTGGCTTGGCTATCGGAAGATCTGTGCACGATGGGTAGTGTGAGACGTTGGTTGCAGAAACAGAGTGTCGACTTCTTCCGGGAAGGCTTCAGAAAACTTGCTCATCATTGGCAGAAATGTATCCAATTGTCTGGTTATTATGTGGAAAAGTGAATAGTGGTAGTTAAAGAGCACATTCTAAGGATTATTTCTGCGTTTGAGTTATTAAAATATTCCCATCCAAACCCAAGTAACAGAGGTGGAGGCATTACTTTTCCTTACATTCCACCAGCACTGTGAGGAAGCTAAGGTGTATTTCTCAATGTGTTTGAATATATGTGAAGACGTGTAATTGACCTACAAGAGACATATCTTGTCAAAAGAACAAAAAAGAAAGCATAATGTTCGAGGCAACCCTCATTCCTCAGAAAAGGCATGCAATTATTCTCTCTCTCTTTCTCTCTCATCCAAATTTGCAACACATTCATTTATCCACATTTCACTCCGGTCACGCGTATGCTCTTTCTTCATTTCGCCACATGCATTCAACGTTTTTGCTCTCTCTCTCCCTTTTTTCTCCTCCCTAAGAACCGCCCATTACTTTGGTAGACGCTGAACATTCCTTTCTCTTTCTTTTCCCGGTGTCTTTCATTAAGGAGAAGACACTGATAAATTAAAGAGAATCCAATGGAGGGCAACAAAGATGATTAAAGGACTGGAGGCCATGACCTGCCGAGGGAGATTAAGGAAATGTAATGCACGGGGCTTATGGAAAAGGCAACTGCAAGAGGGACTGATAACTGTGCATAAAATATGGGAGAGGAAATAATAGGCAATTTAGGCCTGACCTCAGTACTCTCCATCCAGCACAGATGCAATTTAAAGAAGGGAATAATTTGTTGGTGGTAGATGCTTGGAAACATTTGGAAGGATAAGCTGGCCTGACTGGAGAATCAGAGACAAACCTGTCATTTGACAAGCACAGCATGCAATTTTGACCTCTCCAAGTGTACTAATATCTCCTAAGTGATGCTCCATAAAGCTCAGAAATGAGCATTCTGGTCACAAAGAATGAGTTACATGATAAGTTCCCCATAAACAGGAGATCACTATTACAGGCGGTCAAGTGACCCTAGATCAGGGGTCCTCAAACTTTTTAAGTGGAGGGCCGATTCATGGTCCCTCAGATTGTTGAGGGGCCGAATTATCATTTGAAAAAAAAGTCAAAACAGATTCCTATGCTCACTGCGTGTCTTATTTGTAGTGCAAAAAAACAACCCAGCAACAATTACTTATTTATTTATTTACTACATTTATACCCCACCCTCTCTCATCCCCAAAGGGGACTCAGAGTGGCTTACAAGTTGTATGTACATTCAATATATTATATTATTAGCATAGCACAATATTAGCATTATATATTAATATATTGTACTATACCATTATACCATAATATTATTTATTTATTTATTTATTTATTTATTTATTTATTTTATTTACAGCATTTATATTCCGCCCTTCTCACCCCGAAGGGGACTCAGGGCGGATCACATTACACATATAGGCAAACATTCAATGCCTTTTAACATAGAACAAAGACAAGACAAACATAGGCTCCGAGCGGGCCTCGAACTCATGACCTCCTGGTCAGAGTGATTCATTGCAGTGATTCATTGCAGCTGCTCTCCAGCCAGCGCCACAGCCCGAGCCCTTAATAATTGCAATATTACAATTATTAGCAATATTGCATTTAATATATAATATACTAGCTGTGCTCGGCCACGCGTTGCTGTGGCAAAGTGGTGGTGGTATTGGTTAAAAATTGTTGTGTAATTTTTATTTGACGTTATTTGTATTTTTAAAATTAATTTTATTGTAAGTTATCTTTTTATTTATTATATATTATTATTTTCTTGTATTATTTTTAGTTATTTTCTGTTATTATAGTATTTTATTGTATTAAATTTTAGTGTTTCAAATTATTTTTATTGGGTTGCTAGGAGACCAAGTTGGAGGAGCTTAGCCTTCTAACTGGCAGCAATTGGATAAAAGCAATTATTCCTCTCTCTCTAATTAGGACTTTATTTTTCTTTTCTTTTTGTTGTATCAACCTAGAGGCATGGATGATGGGTTGTGTTGTCAAATTTCGAGGTTGGGGGGCCTGTAGTTTTGTTGTTTTGTGGGTTGCCGTGATGCCAAAATATCACGATCTATTGGTGGTATGGTGGTATGGGAAATAAAGTATTAGTTAAGGTAAAAGGTAAAGGTTTCCCCCTGGCATTAAGTCCATTATAAATGGGTTATATAGCTGTGTGGAAGGGCCTTTACACTGCCATATAATCCAGTTAAAATCAGATAATCTGTATTTTATAGGCAGTGTGGAAGAGGCCTAAGTGAGGCCTAACTCTGCCTGTCCCCTTGGCTGAGTGGGTTGCTAGGAGACCAAGTGGGCAGAGCTTAGCCTTCTAACTTGCAGCAATTGGGTAAAAACAATTATTCCTCTCCCTCTAATTAGGACTTGTATTTTCACTAGCACATTGGTTATGCATAAATACGTTCCAGGCTCAGGATTAATGTCTGGCCCTGTGCTTTTGTTTCTTATTTATTCAAAGATCTACTGAAACAAAAGGGAAAATGTACCATCTGGCTGAAGCCTGAGTGGGATGCAAAGCGCTTTGTAAAGGTGAACTGCTTAATTTCCTGCGCCATGTCTGCATACAACAAAGAGACATTTGCGTAACAAAAGCAGCTGAAGTGTTGCCTTCTTCTCCCCAGAAGTCTCCCCATGTTCTGCCTGAAGACAGATGCGTCCTTTCCAATGCAGATCACTTAGGAATGTGCTCAGCTGTTTATCCTCCTTTAATAAGACGGTATTTTGCTTTATGCTTGCAGAAGATTATTTCTTAAAATACAAAGATTAGAGATAGATTTCCAAGCAGGCGGGAGTCAAAAAGAAGCTTTCTTATTTGCAACTTTTAGACTTCAGACAGAAACATCACCCTGGGTCAATGATGGGCAACCTTTTGCTCTTGGTGTGTCAAAATTCACCAAAAAACCTAGCATGACTTGGGTGGTGTATCGAGAAAAAAACACATAATTTCACAATATATATAGTTTAAATAACAAAAATATATAATTGTAATATATAACTGTATTTAATAAATCAAAACTATTTACTACCATTATTTCCATGTACAACAATCTATGGTACTTTTTGGCAGTTTCCACGCTGGTTTCTCTCTATTCTAGTTTCAATGTAGTCATGAATAATGTATAATATAATAATAATATAATAGTAATAATTTAAAAATAAACTACAATAATAATAGAATAATAATATAATAATACAGTAGAGTCTCACTTATCCAAGCCTCGCTTATCCAAGCTTCTGGAATATCCAAGCCATTTTTGTAGTCAATGTTTTCAATATATCGTGATATTTTGGTGCTAAATTCGTAAATACAGTAATTACAACATAACATTACTGCGTATTGAACTACTTTTTCTGTCAAATTTGTTGTATAACATGATGTTTTGGTGCTTAATTTGTAAAATCATAAACTAATTTGAGGTTTAATAGGCTTTTCCTTAATGCCTCCTTATTATCCAACATACTTGCTTATCCAACGTTCTGTCGGCCCGTTTATGTTGGCTAAGTGAGACTCTACTGTATATATAGTTTAAATAACAAAAATATATAATCTATATATATATAAAAGAGTGATGGCATCACGGCGACCCACAAAACAACAAAACTACAGGCCCCCCAACCTCGACATTTGACAACACAACCCATCATCCACGCCTCTAGGTTGATACAACAAAAAGAAAAGAAAAATAAAATCCTAATTAGAGAGAGAGGAATAATTGCTTTTATCCAATTGCTGCCAGTTAGAAGGCTAAGCTCCTCCAACTTGGTCTCCTAGCAACCCAATAAAAAATAATAAAAAACACTAAAAAAATTAAAACACTAAAAAATTAATACAATAAAATACTATAATAACAGAAAATAACTAAAAATAATACAAGAAAATAATGAAATATAATAAATAAAAAGATAACTTGCAACAAAATTAATTAAAAAATACAAATAATGTCAAATAAAAATTACACAACAATTTTTAACCAATACCACCACCACTTTGCCACAGCAACGCGTGGCTGGGCACAGCTAGTTGTAATATATAACTGTATTTAATACATCAAAAACTATTTACTACCATTATTTCCATGTACAACAATCTATGGTACCTCTTGCAGTTTCCACGCTGATTTCTCTCTATTGTAGTTTCAATGTAGTCATGAATAATGAATAATATAATAATAATATAATAGTAATAATCTAAAAATATACTACAATAATAATAGAATAATAATAGAATGATATGTGTGTGTGTGTGTGTGTGTGTAATGTGCATAATTCTCATGGAGTAAACAACAAAACCACTGGACCAAATCACACTAAATTTGGCCACAAAAGACATTAGTCATCCAATCAATCTGCATGCAACAGCGTGTTAGCAAAAATGGCTAGGCGTGTCAGTGCTGACACGCGTGTCATCAGGCTCGCCTTGTAGGAACAAGGGAGAGGGCCTTTTCTGCGGTGGCCCCTCGCTTGTGGAACTCGCTGCCCATTGAAATCAGGCAAGCCCCCACCCTTTTAGCCTTCAGGAAAGATTTAAAAACATGGCTCTTCCGGTGTGCTTTCGGAGAGTAAATGTTCTATGCTACTCCCCCCTGATATTTATCCTCTAGACTGGTTCACTATCTGATGTCCCGTCCCTCGAGGTTTTATTCTGATCCCTTTCTCACCCAGAGTTTTAATTTTTAATCTAGTTTTTAAATGTAGTATTCATGCGGCCCGCTCGTGTTATATTGCTGTTTTGATTTTATGTTGTACTGTTTATTTTATGTAATGTATTATTTAATTGTATTATGTTATGGTTTATTGAATTGTCTTGGGCATGGCCCCATGTAAGCCGCCCCGAGTCCCCATTGGGGAGATGGTGGCGGGGTATAAATAAAGTTTTATTATTATTATTATTATTATTATTGGCCATCACTGCCCTGGGTTATACTCTGATAGGCCTTCCTCAGAGCAATTGGTATGTAAAACCTTTCTTTGAACAGCCATTTCTATCTTCTCAAAATCTAGTATATTTGGACACTCATTTGCCAATGGCATTATAGAGGTTTTGCAGACAGTTCAGAATAATTGTTTATCTCTGCAAGAAATAATATTGCCCCCAGTGGGCTTAATGGCATGCCATCTTGCAAATTCACTTAATTAATGAGATCCTGTGGGGTGGGCAACAAGCCACTTCCAACTCTATAATTCTATTCTTAAGGGATGTGCCATTAATTTTTGATGGATGGAGCAAACTGGAGGAGAAACAAACCTCCTTGGTGGTTTATGTAGCTTCTCCCTCCTTTAAAATGCTCAATCAGCATTTGCAACCCATGAAAGAACTGGTTCATCCACCATTGTCATTATTAGACTGGTAGCATCAAGTCAATGGCGAAGTGTGTTAAAACACTGATCTGCTGAACTTGTGGACCAAAAGGTCCCAGGTTCAAATCCCGGAAGCAGAATGAGCACCTGCTGTTAGCCCTAGCTCCTGCCAACCTAGCAGTTTGAAAATATGCCAGTGTAAGTAGAGCAATAGGTACCGCTCCAGCGGGAAGGTAACGGTGCTCCATACAGTCATGCTAGCCACATGACCTTGGAGGTGTCTACGGACAACGCCGGCTCTTTGGCTTAGAAATGGAGATGAGCACCAACCCCCGGAGTCAGACATGACTGGACTTAACATCAGGGTAAACCTTTACCTTAGCATCAAGTGGGTCTACACTTGAGACTAACTCACAAAATTCAGTGGGTATAGAATATCAATTTCAGAATTTTGACTTGATTGGCAAGTGTTGCACTAGAGTCCTGAAACACCTTTTCACCACAAACCACACTCTGTCCAGTTAATCCAGTAAATAGAAGTCTTTTCAAGGAAGAGTATATACAGTAGAGTCTCACTTATCCAACATAAACGGGCCGGCAGAATGTTGGATAAGCGAATATGTTGGATAATAAGGAGGCATTAAGGAAAAGCCTATTAAACATCAAATTAGGTTATGATTTTACAAATTAAGCACCAAAACATCATGTTATACAACAAATTTGACAGAAAAAGTGGTTCATTACACATTAATGCTATGGAGTAATTACTGTATTTACGAATTTAGCACCAAAATATCACGATGTTTTGAAAACATTGACTACAAAAATGTGTTGGATAATCCAGAACGTTGGATAAGTGAGACTCTACTGTATATGAAAAATAAGCACATTCAAAAAAGAGAATCAAAGTTCAAAAGATTATTTCCAAGACAGCCAAGAGTCCAAAATCCTTTCAAATACAGTCTCC
The DNA here is from genome assembly GCF_035594765.1 of Anolis carolinensis. Lineage (NCBI taxonomy): Eukaryota > Metazoa > Chordata > Lepidosauria > Squamata > Anolidae > Anolis > Anolis carolinensis. Next base: position 4,587,121 of record NW_026943822.1, on the reverse strand, counting down.
AGGGTCAATCCACAGAGCGCGTTTGAATGAATAGGCCCAGTAGAGTTGTCATCAGAATAATTCTCTATGTTTATAAAACTGTACGGCACTTTATCACTGTTACTTATGTCCATGATATATGTAGCACTTTATGAAACTTGTCCCTGCTGGTTTGCTTTTAATTACTCTGATTTTATCTGCTTGGATTTTAATGTATTGTTCATTATATTATTTTGTTTATTGTTGAAATGTTTTAAGTTTTTGTCAAATATGTTGTGTCGTTGTTGGGCTTGTCCCTGTTGTGAGCCGTCCCGAGTCCCTTCGGGAAGATGGGGCGGGATATAAAAATAAAGTTTATTTATTATTATTATTGTATGACACAGCAAACAAGATAGATATGCTGGATTTCGTATCAAAAAATCACAAGTTGAACACTTCCCAAGCGTTTAGGACTGTGTGATGTATTTTTGGATGATGCGTGTAGATCCCAGTAGGGTGGCCTTTTGCAGTTTGCAGATCGTAATTTTGTCAATGTCTATTGTTGCCAAATGCCGGCTGAGATCTTTTGGCACAGCACCCAGTGTGCCCATCACCACCGGGACCACCTGCACTGGTTTCTGCCAGAGTCTTTGCACCTCGATCTTGAGGTCCTGATAGCAGCTGAGTTTTTCCTGTTGTTTTTCGTCAATGCGACTGTCACCTGGGATGGCGACATCAATGATCCAAACCTTTTTCTTTTCCACAACTGTGAGGTCTGGTGTGTTGTGTTCCAGAACTTTGTCAGTCTGGATTCGGAAGTCCCACAGTATCTTTGCGTGCTCATTTTCCAATACTTTTGCAGGTTTGTGATCCCATCAGTTCTTTGCTGCTGGGAGGTGGTACTTGAGGCATAAGTTCCAATGAATCATTTGGGCCACATAATTGTGCCTCTGTTTGTAGTCTGTCTGTGCGATTTTCTTACAGCAGCTGAGGATATGATCAATGGTTTCGTCGGTTTCCTTGCACAGTTATTATTATTATTATTATTATTATTATTATTATTATTATTATTATTATTGTTCCCATCAGAAATGATTGTTGGTTTCTGTGTTTGTTTACTTATGCATATAATGTGTTCAGGTTTGCATTATTTTACTATGAGCTAACAATGCACCAGGGTGGCATATCATGCAACATCTTTTAAATGTCCAAACAAGCTCAGGTGTGGCCTTCACCATTGCTTAGATAACCTATTCCATATCTTATTCACTAAAAATGACTCCATAAACCTTCCTCCTTTGGCATGTAAAAGTGATTGCTAAATATACAGACACGGTATATTTAGTGCTTGGTTAGTAGGTGACTCATCTTAGAAAACCTAGTCGCAGCATACTGGAGAAATCGATTCCTCACCTGCCCTTCAGGAGTTCTATCATCTCTCCAGTTTGATTGATGCTAATTAAATGAGCTCCCAGCCCTTTTCTCCTTGATTAAAACTGAAGAAATAATGGTCTGTGAAATGTCAGCCATTTCCAGTTAAATAGAGTTGGTTGAGTGTTTCCCATGGTCTGACACTGTCATTAGGCCACCTGTCAGTGGCTTAGAAGAAGGGTTCGCTTTCCATGACTTGGGGTCTCGCCTGCTCTGGCTCATATGTGGAGTGGTTTGCCCCGGCATCCACAACTGGTGCCACCAAGGGGGCAAGGTTCACAGGATCAAAGCACCAGAGCTTCTGACTTTAGAGGGTTCCATCGTGCCTCATAGCTCATGCTTCTCTTCTGAGCTGAGCTTCAATCTGTGAGAGGAAGGAAAGTATTTTGGGATAACATGGTCTTGCATAGACAATCTAAATCAGTGATTCCCAAAGTGGGCACTACCACCCCCTGGTGGGTGCTGCAGTGATCTAGGGGGGCGGTGATGGCACCTATTAGGACACGGGGGCGGGGCCAGAGGTGGGGCGGGGCTTCTTTTCAAGTGCCGGAGACAGTTTGAGGCGCCTGTTAGGACACACAGGGGGCGGAGCTAGAGGAGTAGGCATGGCTTATTCCCAAGAGCCCGAGACAGGGCTGAGAATCTATACCTCTCCTGAGGCTCTTGTTGGGACACAGAGGGTCGAGCTAGAGAACGAGGTGGGGCCTCTTTCCAAGAGCCTGAGACAGGGCTGAGCCTCTATACCTCTCCTGAGGCACTTGTTGGGACACAGAGGGCGGAGCTAGGGGTGGGGGCAGGGCCTCCTTCCAAGAGCCTGAGACAGGGCTGAGCCTCTATACCTCTCCTGAGGCACTTGTTGGGACACAGAGGGCGGAGCTAGGGGTGGGGGCAGGGCCTCCTTCCAAGAGCCTGAGACAGGGCTGAGCCTCTATACCTCTCCTGAGGCACTTGTTGGGACACAGAGGGCGGAGCTAGGGGTGGGGGCAGGGCCTCCTTCCAAGAGCCTGAGACAGGGCTAAGCCTCTATACCTCTCCTGAGGCACTTGTTGGGACACAGAGGGCGGAGCTAGGGGTGGGGGCAGGGCCTCCTTCCAAGAGCCTGAGACAGGGCTGAGCCTCTATACCTCTCCTGAGGCACTTATTGGGACACAGAGGGCGGAGCTAGGGGTGGGGGCAGGGCCTCCTTCCAAGAGCCTGAGACAGGGCTGAGCCTCTATACCTCTCCTGAGGCACTTGTTGGGACACAGAGGGCGGAGCTAGGGGTGGGGGCAGGGCCTCCTTCCAAGAGCCTGAGACAGGGCTGAGCCTCTATACCTCTCCTGAGGCACTTGTTGGGACACAGAGGGCGGAGCTAGGGGTGGGGGCAGGGCCTCCTTCCAAGAGCCTGAGACAGGGCTGAGCCTCTATACCTCTCCTGAGGCACTTGTTGGGACACAGAGGGCGGAGCTAGGGGTGGGGGCAGGGCCTCCTTCCAAGAGCCTGAGACAGGGCTGAGCCTCTATACCTCTCCTGAGGCACTTGTTGGGACACAGAGGGCGGAGCTAGGGGTGGGGGCAGGGCCTCCTTCCAAGAGCCTGAGACAGGGCTGAGCCTCTATACCTCTCCTGAGGCACTTGTTGGGACACAGAGGGCGGAGCTAGGGGTGGGGGCAGGGCCTCCTTCCAAGAGCCTGAGACAGGGCTGAGCCTCTATACCTCTCCTGAGGCACTTGTTGGGACACAGAGGGCGGAGCTAGGGGTGGGGGCAGGGCCTCCTTCCAAGAGCCTGAGACAGGGCTGAGCCTCTATACCTCTCCTGAGGCACTTGTTGGGACACAGAGGGCGGAGCTAGGGAAGGGGGCAGGGCCTCCTTCCAAGAGCCTGAGACAGGGCTGAGCCTCTATACCTCTCCTGAGGCTCTTGTTGGGACACAGAGGGCGGAGCTAGGGGTGGGGGCAGGGCCTCCTTCCAAGAGCCTGAGACAGGGCTGAGCCTCTATACCTCTCCTGAGGCACTTGTTGGGACACAGAGGGCGGAGCTAGGGGTGGGGGCAGGGCCTCCTTCCAAGAGCCTGAGACAGGGCTGAGCCTCTATACCTCTCCTGAGGCACTTGTTGGGACACAGAGGGCGGAGCTAGGGGTGGGGGCAGGGCCTCCTTCCAAGAGCCTGAGACAGGGCTAAGCCTCTATACCTCTCCTGAGGCACTTGTTGGGACACAGAGGGCGGAGCTAGGGGTGGGGGCAGGGCCTCCTTCCAAGAGCCTGAGACAGGGCTGAGCCTCTATACCTCTCCTGAGGCACTTGTTGGGACACAGAGGGCGGAGCTAGGGGTGGGGGCAGGGCCTCCTTCCAAGAGCCTGAGACAGGGCTGAGCCTCTATACCTCTCCTGAGGCACTTGTTGGGACACAGAGGGCGGAGCTAGGGGTGGGGGCAGGGCCTCCTTCCAAGAGCCTGAGACAGGGCTGAGCCTCTATACCTCTCCTGAGGCACTTGTTGGGACACAGAGGGCGGAGCTAGGGGTGGGGGCAGGGCCTCCTTCCAAGAGCCTGAGACAGGGCTGAGCCTCTATACCTCTCCTGAGGCACTTGTTGGGACACAGAGGGCGGAGCTAGGGGTGGGGGCAGGGCCTCCTTCCAAGAGCCTGAGACAGGGCTGAGCCTCTATACCTCTCCTGAGGCACTTGTTGGGACACAGAGGGCGGAGCTAAGGGTGGGGGCAGGGCCTCCTTCCAAGAGCCTGAGACAGGGCTGAGCCTCTATACCTCTCCTGAGGCACTTGTTGGGACACAGAGGGCGGAGCTAGGGGTGGGGGCAGGGCCTCCTTCCAAGAGCCTGAGACAGGGCTGAGCCTCTATACCTCTCCTGAGGCACTTGTTGGGACACAGAGGGCGGAGCTAGGGGTGGGGGCAGGGCCTCCTTCCAAGAGCCTGAGACAGGGCTAAGCCTCTATACCTCTCCTGAGGCACTTGTTGGGACACAGAGGGCGGAGCTAGGGGTGGGGGCAGGGCCTCCTTCCAAGAGCCTGAGACAGGGCTGAGCCTCTATACCTCTCCTGAGGCACTTGTTGGGACACAGAGGGCGGAGCTAGGGGTGGGGGCAGGGCCTCCTTCCAAGAGCCTGAGACAGGGCTGAGCCTCTATACCTCTCCTGAGGCACTTGTTGGGACACAGAGGGCGGAGCTAGGGGTGGGGGCAGGGCCTCCTTCCAAGAGCCTGAGACAGGGCTGAGCCTCTATACCTCTCCTGAGGCACTTGTTGGGACACAGAGGGCGGAGCTAGGGGTGGGGGCAGGGCCTCCTTCCAAGAGCCTGAGACAGGGCTGAGCCTCTATACCTCTCCTGAGGCACTTGTTGGGACACAGAGGGCGGAGCTAGGGGTGGGGGCAGGGCCTCCTTCCAAGAGCCTGAGACAGGGCTGAGCCTCTATACCTCTCCTGAGGCACTTGTTGGGACACAGAGGGCGGAGCTAGGGGTGGGGGCAGGGCCTCCTTCCAAGAGCCTGAGACAGGGCTGAGCCTCTATACCTCTCCTGAGGCACTTGTTGGGACACAGAGGGCGGAGCTAGGGGTGGGGGCAGGGCCTCCTTCCAAGAGCCTGAGACAGGGCTGAGCCTCTATACCTCTCCTGAGGCACTTGTTGGGACACAGAGGGCGGAGCTAGGGGTGGGGGCAGGGCCTCCTTCCAAGAGCCTGAGACAGGGCTGAGCCTCTATACCTCTCCTGAGGCACTTGTTGGGACACAGAGGGCGGAGCTAGGGGTGGGGGCAGGGCCTCCTTCCAAGAGCCTGAGACAGGGCTGAGCCTCTATACCTCTCCTGAGGCACTTGTTGGGACACAGAGGGCGGAGCTAAGGGTGGGGGCAGGGCCTCCTTCCAAGAGCCTGAGACAGGGCTGAGCCTCTATACCTCTCCTGAGGCACTTGTTGGGACACAGAGGGCGGAGCTAGGGGTGGGGGCAGGGCCTCCTTCCAAGAGCCTGAGACAGGGCTGAGCCTCTATACCTCTCCTGAGGCACTTGTTGGGACACAGAGGGCGGAGCTAGGGGTGGGGGCAGGGCCTCCTTCCAAGAGCCTGAGACAGGGCTAAGCCTCTATACCTCTCCTGAGGCACTTGTTGGGACACAGAGGGCGGAGCTAGGGGTGGGGGCAGGGCCTCCTTCCAAGAGCCTGAGACAGGGCTGAGCCTCTATACCTCTCCTGAGGCACTTGTTGGGACACAGAGGGCGGAGCTAGGGGTGGGGGCAGGGCCTCCTTCCAAGAGCCTGAGACAGGGCTGAGCCTCTATACCTCTCCTGAGGCACTTGTTGGGACACAGAGGGCGGAGCTAGGGGTGGGGGCAGGGCCTCCTTCCAAGAGCCTGAGACAGGGCTGAGCCTCTATACCTCTCCTGAGGCACTTGTTGGGACACAGAGGGCGGAGCTAGGGGTGGGGGCAGGGCCTCCTTCCAAGAGCCTGAGACAGGGCTGAGCCTCTATACCAGGGGTCCCCAAACTAAGGCCCGGGGGCCGGATGCGGCCCATCAAAGCCATTTATCCGGCCCCCATGGCACAAGGGCAGAAGGGGGTTGGGCTAAATGACCCAAGGGGTCTCTTCTTCTCTTACAACCATTATTATTATTATTATTATTATTATTATTATTATTATTATTATTATTATTATTATTAACATTGAGGCTGGGTGGCCATCTGTCAGGGATGCTTTGCTAGTGCTTTTGGTGCACAAAGGCAGAAAGGAATTGGACTAAATGGCACAAGGGGTCTCTTCTAACCCTCTTTATTATTATTATTATTATTATTATTATTATTATTATTATTAACATTGAGGCTGGGTGGCCATCTGTCAGGGGTGCTTTGCTTGTTCTTTCGGTGCACAAAGGCAGAAGGGGATTGGACTCAATGGCCCAAAGGGTCTCTTCCAACCCTCTTTTTTATTATTGTTGTTGTTATTGTTACTTATTATTGCTCGGTGGCCAACTATAGTTCGGCCCTCCAACGGTCCGAAGGATCGTGAACTGGCCTTCTGTTAAAAAAGTTTGGGGACCCCTGCTCTATACCTCTCCTGAGGCACTTGTTGGGACACAGAGGGCGGAGCTAAGGGTGGGGGCAGGGCCTCCTTCCAAGAGCCTGAGACAGGGCTGAGCCTCTATACCTCTCCTGAGGCACTTGTTGGGACACAGAGGGCGGAGCTAGGGGTGGGGGCAGGGCCTCCTTCCAAGAGCCTGAGACAGGGCTGAGCCTCTATACCTCTCCTGAGGCACTTGTTGGGACACAGAGGGCGGAGCTAAGGGTGGGGGCAGGGCCTCCTTCCAAGAGCCTGAGACAGGGCTGAGCCTCTATACCTCTCCTGAGGCACTTGTTGGGACACAGAGGGCGGAGCTAGGGGTGGGGGCAGGGCCTCCTTCCAAGAGCCTGAGACAGGGCTGAGCCTCTATACCTCTCCTGAGGCACTTGTTGGGACACAGAGGGCGGAGCTAGGGGTGGGGGCAGGGCCTCCTTCCAAGAGCCTGAGACAGGGCTGAGCCTCTATACCTCTCCTGAGGCTCTTGTTGGGACACAGAGGGTGGAGCTAAGGAACGAGGCGGGGAAACCTTTACCTTTACCTTTAGGTTTTATGTACCTTACAAACTACCACCTGAGGAAGACTACACAGTCGAAACCGGTCGTGGATGGTTATAAACTTTGGGTTTGCTCAAATTTTGGATTCAACAAGGATTTACAAACTTGAACATATAGGTTTGAATGTACAGTCTTCTATGTGGAACATGAACTTTGTATGTCAACCTAGAATAGCCAATTTCTGTTTGTAGTGGCCTCCTGCCTAGGAACAAAGTCACACAGATTCCCTTTTGCCCACCCTGTTTGGGCATGAAAATGTTCCAAAAGATATAGAATGATTCTGTTGTAGATGACGGGAGAGATAACACCAAGAGAGATCCTTTGAAAGGCTAAAAAGTCCAGTTTATTATTTTCAGCTGAGTATCTGGAAGTGGAATCTCTTCCAAAAAGCAAACCAGAGCCCCGATCAAGGCGTTGACATGGCCTTTTATACATTTTCAGACAAAGAACATGCTTCTACATACATCTCGTCATTAGTACGTCACTTCACATGCTTACATACATGGGCATAAATATGCACGATCAGCATTTTTCTATCTTAAGCACTCTTAAAAGCGTATAGCAAGTTACAGACACCAAAAGAGAGATCCATCAAGAGGCCACTCTTGGTCTGTCAAGCTGTACTAGGAACCAATTCACACTGGGATGTATAGAAAACAGCCCCCCCCTTCTCCCCCCTGTCCTGTCAGCTTGTGCATCCCTAAAATCTAACACAGAGAGAGTCTGATTTTTCTACATTTCACTGCTTCTAATGTGCATACAATATATGTCTAAAAATCCATATTTTTCAGTTCCTTATCAATTCAATTCTTAGGCTGATCTTGGAAGTAAGAAGTTTTCTCCCTCTCTCGCCTAGCCCATACCATATTTCCCTGCTCACTTTTTAAAAAGGAGAATGTGAGGTTTCTCTCCGCCACCCATTGAAGAGGATGAAAGAAGGAATATTAACTGCTTCCTTCACCCCTCTGTCTACTTCGATGTGCTCTACAAAGTTTCAGGGTTCCACAGCAGTGGCACTATGGAGCCGTAGTCTTTCCAAATGACACCGTTATCTTCAGCAATAAGCCAAGGATGAAAAAACTTTGCGGGATTATATAGGGACCCTCCCCCATCCCAGATATTGATCAGAGCCGGAGAAGGCTTAAGAAGGCTTTACAGAAAGAATATAAAAGACGGCTTGCTTGTAGGATTGATGGATTGAATGGGGAGTGTCTTGAAATGCCCTTTTTGGAGAGAAGGGTCTTGAACGTTACTCATTGCATGAGGCTCACAAAAATGGTCATAGCATGCTTGTGCTATGCTGGATGAACATTGCTCTTTGGCAAGGGTCCTCAAACTAAGGGGGCCGGATGCGGCCCTCCAAGGTCATTGACTTGGCCCCTGTCCTAAACTTTAGACTTAGGGTTGACCTAAGTCTACCTGCTCTTTGGAGGCCTTTTTGCTTACCTATGGTCTTATGAAATCATCTAGATGGTCTTTGAAGGTCTCTTTGCTTAGCTACGGCCTTATGAGACCATCTAGATGGCTTTTGGAGGTCACTTTCCTTACCTATGGTCCTATGAGACCGTCTAGATGGCCTTTGGGAGCCCCTTTCCTTATCTATGGTCTTATAAAACCATCTAGATGGTCTTTGGAGGTCTCTTTGCTTACCTATGGTCTTATGGGACCATCTAGATGGTCTTTGGAGGTCTCTTTGCTTACCTATGGTCTAATGAGACCATCTAGATGGTCTTTGGAGGTCTCTTTACTTACCTATGGTTTTATGAGACCATCTAGATGGTCTTTGGAGATATCTTTGCTTACCTATGGTCTAATGAGACCATCTAGATGGTCTTTGGATATCTTTTTGCTTACCTATGGTCTTATGGGACCATCTAGATGGTCTTTGGAGGTCTCTTTGCTTACCTATGGTCTTATGAGACCATCTAGATGGTCTTTGGAGATCTCTTTGCTTACCTATGGTCTAATGAGACCATCTAGATGGTCTTTGGAGATCTCTTTGCTTACCTATGGTCTAATGAGACCATCTAGATGGTCTTTGGAGATCTCTTTGCTTACCTATGGTCTTATGGGACCATCTAGATGGTCTTTGGAGGTCTCTTTGTTTACCTATGGTCTTATGAGACCATCTAGATGGTCTTTGGAGGTCTCTTTGCTTACCTATGGTTTTATGAGATCCTCTAGATCTGGTGTCCCCACACTAAGGCCCTCCAAGGTGATTGACCTGGCCTCTGTCCTAAACTTTAGACTTAGGGTTGACCTAAGTCTGAAATGACTTGAAGGCACACAACAACAACAATCTTAATTTTGGACTGGTTCTTCACAGTCCAGACCCCCAACAGTCTGAGGGACTGTGAATCGGCCCTCCACTTAAAAAGTTTGAGGACCCCTGCTCTTCGGCTTTGAACTGGAGATGAGCCCCAACCCCCAGAGTCGGACACAGCTAGACTTAATATCAAGGGGAAACCTGTACCTTTACGTAATGTGGACTAGTGGGCAGAGCCATAATGGGGAGTTTCTAACAGTACAGGGGGAAATTTTGGCTCCTCTTTCTTCTCTTTCCTCTTCCTCTTCTTCTTCTTCTCCTTCCCTCCTTCTTCCTGTATAAGGAAAATGTATGAGATCATTGCAATTTATTTAGTCAGACGCTATGGTCGTTTCTTCATATTTACTCAAAGTGGGCTGTAAATCAACATTGAATTGCTGTCTCTCTAAGTTATTTGCATGGGAACATGCAGCAGGGTTTCATCCCAATCCATTCTATGAGATTAGCATTATTCTTTATTATATTGGCTTCTTTCTTCCCTTCCCCCCAACAGCAACAGTTCCAGTTTTTGATTGTTTTACTTCATCAGAGTTTACTTGTTTATGCTTATGATTGTTTTACTTTACTTCTACTTGTTTATGCATTACTGCTATTGGGATTCTTGTAACAGCCAATCTGTAACTTTTGGCTGGAAGGGAGATTGTTTAACTGCAGCAATGATGGCATTTGTCATACACTTGATTCATTAGCTGCCATTAAACTCCTTATGTCAGGAACCAGAAATATGTGGCCCTTCTGATGCTGTTGGATGTATTTATTTATTTACAGTATTTATATTCCGTCCTTTTCACCCCGAAGTGGACTCAGGGTGGATCATCATGCATGTATACATGGCAAACATTCAGTGCCATTAGACAGACAACATATATATAGACAGACACAGAGGCAATTTAACATTTCATGAGGGTACTCTCAATTCCAGCCACAGGGAGAGCTGCCGCTTTACTGTCCACTTGTGACGCTGAGTCCTTGATGGAATACTTCCTCATTCTTTTGTAAGCCGCTGGAAGGATTTGTGGTGTCGTAAATTAATTAAATTAGCCTCCCCGCATAAAGCGGTACTTAAATTTCCTACTCAACAGATGCAATGGTCTTTCAGGCTGCACAGGTCAACAGCAAGCTAGACTATTAATGGTCAGGAGCTCACTCCGACCCGGGCTGGCTTCAAACTCATGACCTCTTGGTCAGTAGTGATTTATTGCAGCTGGCTACTAACCAGCTGCATCACAGTAGCTTCCATCATTCCTCACTATCTATTGTGATGTCTATGTGTGATGAGAATAGTCCAAATATGTATTTCAATGTAAGTAACAATCCAAAGTGGCAGACCTCTGTTCTCTCGTTAACAGTATCTATCCACCCATACCTTCTTTCCACTTCTCAAAATAAATCTTTTCTGCACCTCAATCCATCCAAATCTGTTGTTTTGTTTCCCTGCTGTGGATTAAATTGCAGTGGTGAATGGGAAGTAATCTTCATAAATTGGTTGTTGTTGTGTTTAACCCTAAGGTTATTTATTTATTTATTGTGCCAGAAGACAATTGAGAATATAGTTATAATGTATTTTAAAAACCCAGAAACAAAGTTAAAAACTTGGCATGATACTGAATTTCCTTTGAGCAGAAGCTGGCCCCTTGGAGTGCCTCTGGTGTGGCTGTGAGAAGGTCCTTCCTTGTGCCTGTGGCAGGGCTCAGGCTGCATTGTAGTCAGTAGACATGTCCAAAAAATCGTTTTGAAATGTATATCGGATTTATTTCGGATTGTTCTCGCTTTTTGATACGCATTCCAAGACATTGTCTCACAGCGCAACCAGCAATGTAATTCAAACCATTGTTGGCCCATTCTCTAATTGTCTCTTAATGTTTCGTTAATTTTTTTCCCCAAAAAATATTTTTTTAATATATTTTTTAAAATACATATATATATTTACTTTTTTTGTTTCTGCAACCTATCTTGAATGGGAGCTTAGCACAGCCTAACATGGCTGCCGCTCCCCTGCCAATCAAAAGCTTCCACGATGGACGCAAAGGTGGGGGCTAGGGTCCTCTGCGTCCACGTGGAAGATTGGCATAAACGCCTGTTGTGTAACCCGGGCGAGCCATTCTGGGCTGGGCTTTGTGCGGAGAGCGTGGTGGTCTGCAAACGGAGAGCAAGCAAGCCTCTTGAGGGAGAGAGAGGGTGAAGGCTGTTCCAGTCTGGCTGTTCCCACAGAGGGGTTTGGAGAAAGGATTAGGGTTTTGTTGCTGGTTCTTTCTCTTAGCAAGGGAATTTCTAGTTTTCAAAGTATCTTTGCACAACTTGCAAGGGCATGGCAAATTTGATGAGGATAGCTCAAGAAATGAGGGCGGGAGACCCCTGTAAAAGTCCACCCCCCACCCCCGGGTTCCTTTTTTTTGGCGATTGCACATGCGCGTCCGCCATTTTAGAAACATTTAGAATCATTACGAATTTTCGGAAATATCTGAAATTTTTGGGTGAAAAAATCGGAAATACTTTCTATATCGAAGCGCCAGCGCCCCCTACTTTAGAAACGAGAATTGAAACATTTTTTTCATCGATCAGACATGCCTAGTAGTCAGTGGTCTGTGGTTTACTCACATGTAATGGACTCCACTTTGTGGCCCCATTTCCTAAGATTGGCTCTGATTCTCGTGGTGCAAGAGCACAGTCTGTTCAATGCCTTCCAAGTTGCCCCATCTTCTATGTGCCCAGGAGGGAGTCTCTCATCTAGTACCAGCTATAGATTGAGGTTCCAGGTTTTAGCCTGCCACTTTTGGACACTCGCTTGTTGAGGTCTTCCTGCAAGTGTCTCTGTGAATCTTAGGAAGCTGTTTCTTGATTTAAGGCATTGGCATGCTGGCTGATAACCAAACAGGGGATGGGCCAGAGACGTCACTGCCTCAGTTCTTTCATTACAGGCTGCTACTTCCCGATGCTGTCAGGTGGTGCAATATTGGCTAAACAGTATAACAGTACCATATTGTTTTTGTTGCCCCTACTTTTCCACTTTATTGTTTTCTTTGAAATATGGTAAATATTCAAAAACATTTAACCTACTGATGCCTCGATTAATGAAATTTTATTGTTATCTATTTTTCTGAAGTTTGTTTCCTGAAGTTTGCTGCAGTTGGGATGCTTTCCTCTGCATCACTGCACCTGGTTAGTCTGTATTTATCTCTTTCTCTTCTTGAAGTGGTATTTGATCTCCTTGTAGAGTTATTATAATTTCTCCTAATTAGAGTCGAATCCAGAAGAAGTGGAATTCAGGCTGAACCAAACTAGTGGAACAATGAAGAAACAGAAGGTGAAGCTTGTTCATTTCTAGGAAAGATGCATAAATATAAGTCAAAGGAGACTGCAATGGTGGGGGTAGAGTGGCAATATCAGCTATAACTGCAATGACAGACCTTTGTCATCATCGATACATTGATATCATAGTACATCTTGTCTGATGTCTACAAAAGAATTGCAAAAAGGTCTATCAAAACTTCAGAGGTCAACCAACCTGTGAGTCTGCATTATTGGTTTCTGGCATATGGTTGACTTACAAAGTGGAAACAAGCATCATAGTTGCTTCACCATAATCAGCCTAGCTGTGCTGGTACAGCTGTACCAGAAACTTCAGGTTTATTTTCTTTCTGCAAAAGTTTGCAATCACAGGACAGGCCACCTGTCAATCACCATTAAGTTTGGTTCTGCCCCTTGTTCAGGGCTCTGGGAGGGAAGGAGCCATTTTTAAGTTAGTCTCACTTAGGAAGCTCATCATTAGGACGTAGACCAGCTCGTCCCGTAAAAAGCTTCATATTTCAAGAACACCAGGGATAAAGACCGTCCGGGGATACAGAACAACAGCACAGAAACATCTGCAAGCCTTGGCTGGTAGGTCCACTCGACAACCAGACGCACTTGGAATCGGCAGTGGGTCCCAGACCAGCTAGGCCCAGATAATAGATAGCCTGGGAGAGGTTATAAGAGGGTTTTCACAGTTATTCACAGCCAATCGCCTGTCCCGTGGGAACAAGACTCCTTGAAGATTTATTATTTGTTCATCAATAAAGGCTTTGTTATTTCTTTAAAGACTTCAAGGCCATCTTTTCAGGAAAATCCTCAACAACCTTTCTTTAGGCACCCTGGCTTCCCGCTGGGCGTAAAGTGTACGTCCTATGTAATAGACAATCAGTAACAGGTCCAGCGCGTGACAGAACACTAGCCATTATTTATGTGTAAACTGGAAAAATGCTTGGAGCTCTTGGAATGTTGCAGCCAGTGAATGCAGTTAAAGACACACCCTTTCCCTTCTTGTCCCCTGCTTCATACTTCCATCTACCCCCATCCTCCCTCTCTGTTTTCCTCTGTTGTCTTCCTCCTTCCTCCTCTTTTTCCTTGTCTCCACCCATTCACTGTCAGGAAGTGCCGCATCCGAAGGGCTATTTCAGCACAACGTGGCAGCAGCAGAGACTAGCAGCAATGGCAGCTACAACAGTGAGTGGATTTTACTCTGGTGGGGACAGTTGTTTGATTGAAAACAAGGCGCTCAGGGGGTTGGAATGGACTAGCAATTATAACAAGCATGCTATGGAGTAGGTACTTCGACAGATTGCACTTCCTACTACAGTATGACAATGCAGGAGCACGTGTGCAATCTGTTAATTTTCTCACATTACCATTTCAAAAAGAAAAAAAGGAACGGATACTATCTCTCTGTAATCATCACTAGTGACTTTTTGTTTAAATTAGAGTGCTACAGCCAGAGATGTCATTAGTTTTATTTCAGACCTTTATCCCTGTGGCCTTTCTTCTCCCTTTTGGATTCCTCTGCCTGGTCTGTCTTCTTTCCAATCCCAGTCCCCTTCACCAACCGCCTATTCCCATCCTCTTTCTTTTCCTGTGTTCTCTTGTTCGTCTTGGACTCTGCCTTCCCAAGACCACAAGCACCATTTCCCACTCAGTATAAACAATGCTGGGCTCAGTGTATCTATAGATATCTCTTACAGCTTTCCAACAAGAGTGGGAAGATCTCAGGTTTACAGGATGGATGGATGGATGGAAAATAGACTGAAAAAATTGGGGAAAATTCACACTTAAAATTATAATTAGCACTTGCTTTCTACTGAGGTTTTGCTCCAGGATGGATGGAACAAACACGTCATGGATGCCGCAACCTGTGTAGGGCCGGGCTGTGGCGCAGCTGGCTAGTAACCAGCTGCAATAAATCACTACTGACTGAGAGGTCATGAGTTCAAAGCCCGGGTCGGGTTAAGCCCTCGACCATTAAATAGCCCAGCTTGCTGTTGACCTATGCAGCCCCGAAAGACAGTTGCATCTGTCAAGTAGGGAAATTTAGGTACGCTTTATGCGGGAGGCTAATTTGACTAATTTACAACACCATAAAACTGCCAGCAAAACACGAGGAAACGAATGAGGAAGTACAGCCACTAGTGGACGGTGAAGCAACAGCTCCCCCTGTAGCCAGAATCATGAAGCTGGAAAAATGTGAAATGTCTCTGTGTCTGTATATGCAATATGTTGCTTGTCTGTTGGCATTGAATATTTGCCATATGTGTGTTCATTGTAATCCGCCCTGAGTCCCCTTCGGGGTGAGAAAGAAGGGCGGAATATAAATACTGTATATAAATAAATAAATATGCTCAATTCCCATTTTATACAATGTATACTATATAGACCAATGATGGGCAACCTTTTGCACTTGGTGTGTCAAAATTCACCAAAAAACCTAGCATGACTTGGGTGGTGTGTCACTTCGATAGAAAAAAACCATAATTTTGCAATATATATAGTTTAAATAACAAAATATATAATTGTAATATATAACTGTATTTAATAAATCAAAAACTATTTACTACCATTATTTCCATGTACAACTATCTATGGTACCTCTTGCAGTTTCCACACTGATTTCTCTCTATTGTAGTTTCAATGTAGTCATGAATAATAAATAATATAATAATAATATAATAGTAATAATATAATAATAAACTACAATAATAATAGAATAATAATAGAATTTTATATATATATATATATATATATATATATATATATATATATATATATATATATTGTGCATAATTCCCATGGAGTAAACAACAAAACCACTGGACCAAACCACACCAAATTTGGCCACAAAAGACATTAGTCATCCAATCAATCTGCATGCGGCAGCGTGTCAGCAAAAATAGCTAGACGTGTCAGTGCTGACACGCGTGTCATAGGTTGGCCATCACTAATATAGACAATAGCAAAAGGATGTCCTAGATCTGAAAGCTTGGTTGTTCACAGGTACCTTCTCGTAACTTATAATTAATTGTCCATGTACTTTGCTTAGGCCTTGACCATTCCATGCACTTTATTACCTTTAGTTGTTCCCATCCCTAGCCACCAAATAATATGCATTTTTAGATTTCCATTCCCCTTAAAATAGCCCATGGCCTATGGTGCTTGACTACAGATTGGGATTATTGTCTATGTTTTAAGTTATTTTTAACTTTTGCAAGAAGTGTTATTATATTGTGATTTTATTGTGTTACTGTTTTTAATTAATGTAATACTGTTTTGGGCTTGTCCCAGTGTAAGCTGCCCCGAGTCCTTCGGGAGATGGAGCGGGGTATAAATGAAGTTTATTATTATTACTATTTTATTATGACACAGCAAACAAGATAGATATGCTGGATTTCGTATTACAAAATCACAAGTTGAACACTTCCCAAGCGTCTAGGACTGTGGGATGTATTTTTGAATGATGCGTGCAGATGCCAGCAGGGTGGCCTTTTGCAGTTGTCAGATCCTAATTTTGTCAATGTCTATTGTTTCCAAATGCCGGCTGAGATCTTTTGGCATGGCACCCAGTGTGCCCATCACCACCAGGACCACCTGTACTGGTTTCTTCCAGAGTCTTTGAAGTTCAATCTTGAGTCCTGATAGCGGCTGAGTTTTTCCTGTTGTTTTTCGTCAATGCGACTGTCACCTGGGATGGCGACATCAATGATCCAAACCTTTTTCTTTTCCACAACTGTGATGTCTGGTGTGTTGTGTTCCAGAACTTTTGTCAGTCTGGATTCGGAAGTCCCACAGTATCTTTGCGTGCTCATTTTCCAATACTTTTGCAGGTTTGTGATCCCACCAGTTCTTTGCTGCTGGGAGGTGGTACTTGAGACATAAGTTCCAATGAATCATTTGGGCCACATAGTTGTGCCTCTGTTTGTAGTCTGTCTGTGCAATTTTCTTACAGCAGCTGAGGATATGATCAATGGTTTCGTCAGCTTCCTTGCACAGTCTGCATTTTGGGTCAACATCTGATTTTTCGATCTTGGCTTGAATTGCCTTTGTCCTGATGTCTTGCTCCTGGGCTGCAAGGATCAGGCCTTCTGTCTCCTTCTTCAGGGTCCCATTCGTGAGCCAGAGCCAGGTCTTCTCCTTATCAGCTTTTCCTTCAATTTTGTCAAGGAACTTTCCATGCAATGTTTTGTTGTGCCAGCTGTCAGCTCTAGTTTGTAGTGCGGTTTTCTTGTACTGGTTTTTTGTCTGCTGTGCTTTGAGGAGTTTCTGATTTTTGACTTCAATCAAAGCAGGTTCTTTATTATTATTATTATTATTATTATTATTATTATTATTATTATTATTATTAACGCACAACCCTATTCCTTAAGAAACAATGAATGAATGTCACTTTAAATTTTGAAGCATTAATTTTTAAATTCCGTGTTAGGTGTGGAGAGGCAAAATTTTAGCCCACAACCTGAAAACACAACGGAAACATTCAGCTTAGTGGGAAGGGTCAACAGCTGCAAGAGAGGGCTGAAGACCTCAGTATGAGATCCTTAAAAGCCGATAACAGTTAGATAATAAGGGTCTAAGATTTAGCTAGCCTGTTAGATGGACAAACATTGTTCCTCCTGCTCTGAACGTATCATTTGAGAGCATACTCTGTTCCTTGACAGATAAGTAGACCTGGAGATGGCTCCCCAAAGCGACGGCATTAGAGTTACTGCCCACATTTGCAGATTTGACTTTTGCAGATTTAATTATTCATGGATTCAATTAAAATGTTCTCTCTAGGAATCTCTAGGTCCTCCACTGCAACGAATGATAAGATCTGATTTTTTAAACAAAGTATTCATGCCAGTATTTTATGGCTCTTATGACATTTAAAAATAACTGCTCATGGTTCTCTTTTCAAGCCTGCATACTATTTATGGATGGCTAGATTCAGCTCTCTGGAATTCAAATGGGAAATATATTTTATATATGCAAGTGCCAAATACTAGCTGTGTGTCCAATTTAAAAAAGTAAAAGCAAAAGTAAGAGTGGAATCCAATTTGTTAGGTGACTCCAGTATGACTCCCCCTTCGAGCCTGGTCACCTCTATATCTGCTCAAAACATTTATTTTCCCAGTTTTGTTTCCTAGGGTGAAAATGTCAATACATGTCAATGGGAATGTCAACATGCTCACCCAGCTTAAAAATTAGTGTCTCGGTGATGGTAACTATTTACAGATAGCAAAGTAATGGATGTTTGCTAAAGCATACATTTTACAACTCTTCCTAAAAAGAAGAAAATCATAGCACTAATCTGATTATTTATTGACTGGGTAATATAACATCCCAGTTAGCCCAACTTTGTTGAATAATCAATTACTCAATGTTGCAAAACCAGGGAATAGCCAGCTTAGAGAGTCAAGGCCAGTGTTGACACCTGGATGCCTTCACTTCATTTAGGTGAGTTAGGATTGTGTGCTTACTCTGGGTTAATAATAATAATAATAATAATAATAATAATACTTTATTTATATACCGCCCTATCTCCCGGATGGGACTCAGGGCGGTTTACAGTCATAAAAGCAACACAACATTACATAACGACATAACACACATTATTAAACAAGGTAAAATAGTACAATTATAACGATAAATCACACTTACATGACCAGATCAAGGGGACGGGAACCATAAACCCAATATATTAAAATGTATCATTTTAGGATAGGGAAATCTTGTGCAATGTATTCAGGCTCAGAAATCGGCAGTAGTCCAATATAATTACTCAAAAACCTGCCGACACCACCAGGTCTTCAGTTCCTTACGGAAATTGGATAATGTAGGGGATTGCCTGATCTGTTTTGGCAATGCATTCCAGAGCCGGGGGGCCACTGCCGAGAAGGCTCGTTCCCTCGTCCCCACCAGCCACACGCGAGAAGAGCCTCCCCGGAAGATCTCAAGGTCCGCACTGGTTCATAGGAGGAGATGCGATCACGGAGATAGGTAGGGCCCAAGCCGTGTAGGGCTTTATAGGTCAAAACCTGCACCTTGAATTGGGCCCGGCAGTTTATCGGCAGCCAGTGGAGCTGCTTTAATAGGGGCATTGTGTGCTCCCTATAGCCGGCTCCCGTTAGAAATCTGGCTGCCGATCTTTGAACCAGTTGGAGTTTCCGGGTCGTCTTCAGGGGCAGCCCCACGTAGAGAGCATTGCAGTAATCCAGTCTGGTCGCAGCTGGCACACAAGTTTTAAATGTGCAAAGGCCCTCCCGGACACCGCCGACACCTGGGCCTCAAGCGCCAGAGATGAATCTAGGAGGACCCCCAGACTGCGGACCTGTGACCCTGTCGAGCACAGGTTGCCACCCAAGACCCCGATTGGTCCCACGACTGACCAGGAGGGCCTCTGTCTTGTCTGGATTAAGCTTCAACTTGTTAGCCCTCATCCAGTTCGACACAGCTGCCAGCCACCGGTTTAGGGTCTGAGCGGCTTCCTTGGAGTTTGGTGGAAAAGAGTCGTAGAGTTGGGTGTCATCTGCGTAGAGATGGCACCGAACTCCAAAACCTCGGATGACCTCTCCCAGCGGTTTCATGTAGATGTTGAAAAGCATGGGGGAGAGAATGGAACCTTGCGGGACCCCACAGGTCAAAGGCCAGGGGTCCGAGCAGGTGTCCCCCAGCTTCACCATCTGGGAACGATCCCACAGGAAGGAGTGGAGCCACTGCAAAGCAATGCCCCCAAGACCCATTCCCGAGAGCCGCCCCAGAAGGAGACCATGGTCGATGGTATCGAAAGCCGCTGAGATGTCCAGGAGAACCAGAAGGGATGCACTCCCCCTGTCTAGTTCTCTGCGGAGGTCATCCACCAAGGTGACCAAAGCCGTTTCAGTCCCATGACCAGGCCTGAAGCCAGACTGTGACGAATCCAGATAATCGGTCTCAACCAAGAACTCCTGGAGCTGAGAAGCAACCACTCTCTCCAGGACCTTGCCCAAAAATGGGAGGTTGGAGATTGGTCGGTAGTTGTTCAATAGTGATGAATCTAAAGTCGCCTTCTTTAAAGGGAAGGGTTAGGGAAGTTTCCTCCCTATTATGAAAGAAGACTGTCAAAATTCTCTTCCTAGGTGAAATTGATTGGGACGCAAATAACGGTTATCATGGATGATACCTATGAGAAAGACATTCATAGTGAGCTTTAATGAATACTGTAGGGGCGATAGTTTTAGCTCTGGCTCAATATGAGAGTCAAGCATTGTTTGTATTGCACATGGAACAGGGAAGATGGATCTGTGTGTCTGTGTATGCCTGTGCCTTCAAGTCACCTATCAACTTATGGCAACCTCATGAATTTCATAAAGTTTTTAAGGCAAAGAATACCCTGAGACAGTTTGAAACATAACCGACAACACCTGGTGTTAACTTGTGGTCTTCTATCTAAGTGCTGAACAGGACTGATCTTGTTTATCTTCCAAAATCAGACAGGATCCATTTAGTTCAAATACTCAAAACTAATTACCAGATCAGAATTAAATACAGTGGGCCCTGTATCAATGGATTCAACCATCCACAGCTTCAAAATACCCCTCCCCATAAAAAAATAATTTTGGTAAGGAATGGATGATACTGAAACCAAACTCCGGTGGATGCTAAGGCCACAGGACTTCACACATGCCACTATCAGATTTCTGTGGCTGATCCGATTAACATATCACAAGGAATAGGCCACCAGTTCCCTTCTGGATGTGGAAGACTACAACTCCCTTCTTGATCTTGCCTTTTTATACAATAATAATAATAATAATGCTAATAATAATAATTAGAAGATCAGGGGGCAGAGGACTCTTACAAGTAAAACAAGCAGTCAAAGAAGAAGAACATGCCTTGGCAGAATATGTAAAGCAAAGTGAAGAACCTGCTTTGATTGAAGTCAAAAATCAGAAACTCCTCAAAACACAGCAGACAAAAAACCAGTACAAGAAAACTGCACTACAAACTAGAGCTGACAGCTGGCACAACAAAACACTGCATGGAAAGTTCCTTGACAAAATTGAAGGAAAAGCTGATAAGGAGAAGACCTGGCTCTGGTTCACGAATGGGACCCTGAAGAAGGAGACAGAAGGCCTGATCCTTGCAGCCCAGGAGCAAGACATCAGGACAAAGGCAATTCAGGCCAAGATCGAAAAATCAGCTGATGACCCAAAATGCAGACTGTGCAAGGAAGCTGACGAAACCATTGATCATATCCTCAGCTGCTGTAAGAAAATTGCACAGACAGACTACAAACAGAGGCACAACTATGTGGCCCAAATGATTCATTGGAATTTATGCCTCAAATACCACCTTCCAGTAGCAAAGAACTGGTGGGATCACAAACCTGCAAAAGTATTGGAAAATGAGCACGCAAAGATACTGTGGGACTTCCGAATCCAGACTGACAAAGTTCTGGAACACAACACACCAGACATCACAGTTGTGGAAAAGAACAAGGTTTGGATCATTGATGTCGCCATCCCAGGTGACAGTTGCATTGACGAAAAACAACAGGAAAAACTCAGCCGCTATCAGGACCTCAAGATTGAACTGCAAAGACTCTGGCAGAAACCAGTGCAGGTGGTCCCGGTGGTGATGGGCACACTGGGTGCCGTGCCAAAAGATCTCAGCCGGCATTTGGAAACTATAGACATTGACAAAATTACGATCTGCCAACTGCAAAAGGCCACCCTGCTGGGATCCGCACGCATCATCCGAAAATACATCACACAGTCCTAGACACTTGGGAAGTGTTCGACTTGTTCGACCAGCATATCTATCTTGTTTGCTGTGTCATACAACGTCGTTATGTCAATAATAATAATAATAATAATAATAATAATAATAATAATAATAATAATAATAATATTTTATTAATATACCACCCTCTCTCCTCGAGAGGACTCAGGACAGTTTCCAACATAACAAAGGAATCATACAACAAATTAAACATAATAAAGACTAATAAACATAAAACAAGAACGTACAATTAAAAACAACCACAAAAATTAAAAAGTAATTAAAGAAATGGGAGAAATGAATACTGCACACAACTCTGTTAAGGAAGACACAGTAGATACAATCCAACATCTTCTCAGCATGGTATAAATATCTGCAGGTAGAGATAATGCCACACCAGCATTATGTAAAGCCTTCAGGTAGCAGTGATTAACATACAACCACAATGTGAAACAGCAATATGAAATGCGCAACCACAAGGCATTATGGGCAACCACAGTATGCCATGTGCATACCAGTGTTACTATATGTACAACACTTCTTCTATTCGTGAAGCATATCTCTTGCCTTACAGTGAAGAATTCACCCCAGATGCATAGCACGACCTATGCGTTTGTAGGTCACTAAGAAGACGGCCAACCGGTATGATTAAACTGCTTTGTGCTGCACTGCTGCCAGTCTCTTTGAGCTTTGACAAGATGACTTTGGCCAGTTAAATAAGCTCAGCCTCTTGGTTTCCGTAATGACTGCAACAGAGACTGCCCTGACCCTCCAGAGAGATGCGGTGCCCCTCGACGGTTATTAAAATGCCCAAGCAAGGAAGTGTCGAGCAGGTTAAGAGATTAATTACTGCTTTGGGGGCCATGTTTCAGTTTCTGGATGAGGTTGTAGTGGTGCAGACAGAAAGACCCAGATAATTTACCCTGCAATGCTATGGCAGATTACCCTGTACTTACAAGGTCATTGGCACCGGTATAATTTCTATAATGTCTTCACCTCCGACAGGCTTTCAAAAGGCTGCATTACTACCTGGTGTCATAATAGCAGAGAGGCAGGAGTGTGTGCATGCATGTGCGCTCCCTCTCTCTCAGACGCACAAACATACACAATAATAGTTATTGCACAACAGTCTGCTAGATGTGTTGTCGAAGGCTTTCATGGCCGGGATCACAGGGTTGTTGTATGTCTTTCGGGCTGTGTGGCCATGTTCCAGAAGTATTCTCTCCTGACGTTTCACCCACATCTATGGCAGGCATCCTCAGAGGTTGTGAGGTATGGATAAACTAAGTTAATCACCCTAATTAGCATTGGAAAGATTTTGTCTCTTGCCTGGGGACATCCTTTGTTCAGTCATTAGCTGTCCTCTGCCCTCAGAAAAAACTCTAAATTCAAAACAATAGATGGGAACCAACACTCTGAGGGCAGAAGACAGCTAATGACTGAACAAAGGATGCCCCCAGGTAAGAGACAAAACCTTTCCAATGCTAATTAGGGTGATTAACTGAAACATTAATGCTGGCTTCCCAGTGACAAAGGACTCTTGCCACACCCTGGACTCGACACAGATATATATTCTTTCCTTTCCTTACTTAGTTTATTCATACCTCACAACCTCTGAGGATGCCTGCCATAGATGTGGGCGAAATGTCAGGAGAGAATATTTCTGGAACATGGCCACACAGCCCGAAAGACATACAACAACCCAGTCTGCTAGATGCTTCAAAGAAACCAACTAACTGGGCATGACTGTTAGATACTTCCATTTTTTTTTAATCTACCAGTTATTATTCTTTCATCATTTCCTGCTTCTGAATAAGGAGAAGTGAATATTATTGTGCTTAAAAAACACAGCGGAAATTACCGTATATACTCGAGTATAAGCCAACCCGAATGTAAGCCGAGGCACCTAATTTTACCATAAAAAAACTGATAAAACATTGACTCCAGTATAAGCCGAGGGTGGGAAATTTCAGAAATAAAAATAGATACCAGTAAAATTACATTAATTGAGGCATCCGTAGGTTAAATGTTTTTGAATACTTACATGAAGCTCACATTTAAGATAAAACTGTCCAATTTTGATCACATCATTATTCTCATCTTCTTCAGTGTAAATGTGCTTATACAGTAAAGTCTCACTTATCCAACATAAACGGGCCGGCAGAACGTTGGATAAGTGAATATGTTGGATAATAAGGAGAGATTAAGAAAAAGCCTATTAAACATCAAAATAGGCTATGATTTTACAAATTAAGCACCAAAACATCATGTTATACAGCAAATTTGACAGAAAAGGTAGTTCATTACACATTAATGCTATGCAGTAATTACTGTATTTACGAATTTAGCACCAAAATATCACAAAGCATTGAAAACATTGACTACAAAAAGTGAGACTCTACTGTACCAATAAAATTATGCTACTGTTCCTTTTTCTTATAGGCTCATTCTATAGAATCTGAATTCTAAAATGCAAAACACAGCAATTTGATTTGCACATAACTTGGATGTATCTGTAGGCATGCCATGCTGCACTCACCTTGCACAGCTCTAAAGTTCAGACTTATTTAACCTGGTGGCACAGTGGGTTAGACCCTTGTGCCGGCAGGACTGCTGACCTGAAGGTCGGGTTGCTGACCTGAAGGTTGCCGGTTTGAATCTAACCTGGGGGAGTAACGATGAGCTCCCTCTATCAATTCCAGCTCCATGCAGGGACATGAGAGAATCCTCCCACAAGGATGATAAAAACATCAAAACATCCCGGCATCCCCTGGGCAACTTCCTTGCAGAAAACCAATTCTCTCTCACACCAGAAACATCTTGCAGTTTATTTATTTATTTATTTACAGTATTTATATTCCGCCCTTCTCACCTTGAAGGGGACTCAGGGCGGATCACATTGTACACATATAAGGCAAACATTCAGTGCCATATAACATAGAACAGAGACGGAGACAGACACAGAGGCAATTTAAACTTTCTCCAGTTTCCAGCTTTCCTGAGGGTATGCTTGATTCCGGCCACTGGGGAAGCAGCTGCTTCATCATCCACTGCAAATGCAACTTCCTCATTCCAACGGTGGCTGGGTGATTTTTATGGTCTTGTAAATTAGCCTCCCCACATATAAGTGGTACCTAAATTTCCTACTTGATAGATGAAACTATCTTTCGGGTTGCTTAGGTCAACAACGAGCAGGGGCTCTAGTCACTCCTGACACACAGAAAAAAGTTCAGACTGAAATCAAGAGTACACTGACAGCTTTCACCCCCCTCCTCACTTCTCCCCTTTCTTCCCCTTCTTGTTCTTTTCGTTTTTGTATTCCTATTTATACCGAGAATAGCAAAATACATGGAGCCTCCGGTGGCCTAGGGGATAAAAGCCTTGTGACTTGAAGGTTGGGTTGCTGACCTGAAGGCTGCCAGGTTCGAATCCCACCCGGGGAGAGCACGGATGAGCTCCCTCTATCAGCTCCAGCTCCATGCGGGGACATGAGAGAAGCCTCCCACAAGGATGGTAAAACATCAAAACATCCAGGCAATGTCCCCTGGGCAACGTCCTTGCAGGCAACCAATTTTCTCACACCGGAAGCGACTCCGGTCGCTCCTGACACGGAAAAAAAAAAAAGAGCAAAACACATTGAATTCAGTGCAAACTGAATTTTCCTCCTCATTTTCTATTGAGAATGTAACAACAGTTACAAATATCTTCGTTTAGGGGATTGGAAGTACAGTAGAGTCTCACTTATCCAACGTTCTGGATTATCCAACACATTTTTGTAGTCAATGTTTTCAATACATCGTGATATTTGGGTGCTAAATTCGTAAATACAGTAATTACTACATAGCATTACTGCGTATTGAACTACTTTTTCTGTCAAATTTGTTGTATAACATAATGTTTTGGTGCTTAATTTGTAAAATCATAACCTAATTTGATGTTCAATAGGCTTTTTCTTAATCTCTCCTTATTATCCAACATATTCGCTTATCCAACATTCTGCCGGCCCGTTTACGTTGGATAAGTGAGACTCTACTGTACATCGTGATATTTTGGTGCTAAATTCGTAAATACAGTAATTACTACATAGCATTACTGCGTATTGAACTACTTTTTCTGTCAAATTTGTTGTATAACATAATGTTTTGGTGCTTCATTTGTAAAATCATAACCTAATTTGATGTTCAATAGGCTTTTTCTTAATCTCTCCTTATTATCCAACATATTCGCTTATCCAACATTCTGCCGGCCTGTTTATGTTGGATAAGCGAGACTCTACTGTACTACTTAAGGATTAAAATGGGAATGTGAGGGAGGTGAAATTAAGAGCACTTTCCATCTCCAGATGTATTTCACATATTATTCGTAGCTGGCTAGATCTGTCACACACTGAAATAACTCTTCAGATATCAATAAACGGAATGGGAGAAGATACTGGGTTCTGACCTACAGTCATTTAGGAAATCTATGGCTTTATAATGCTCTTGTCTGCCTTGATGTTCTCCCCCTTCCTTCCCCTCCTTTTTTGTGGCATCCTGCTTATAAGGGCCGTGGCACCATCCATTTCACCAACATAGTTGAAATGAGCGTGTCTTTCCTTTCTGATGCTTTCTGTCTCCTTCCAGCTTCCATTTGTGGCTAACCCTAATGGGGAGAGAGCTTGCTCACAGACACATCTGGGAAAGTTTAGCTGGTTAAGTCATCCAGCTAACCATGGGCTAATGAAAGTCTTACGGCAAAAGCTTTCAGTTGCATCCCACTTGGTGGATCGTTTGAGCAAAATGCTTCCTTTGGGGGCTTGGGGGGCGTAAACCCCCCTTTTTACTTTCAGGAAGAGAAGGAAATAGTGGTACCGGTGATATCAGAGCTGACCGCGCATGTGCTTCCTTGACTCTTTGCTCTCCTAATGGCCTTTACGGCTCAGGCAGCTTTTGGTATTTCTCTTCTCCTTGTTCTTCCTGTTCATTTCTTTTCGTTTATCTAAAGTGAAGCCCCATTACAGGCTATTAGCATTAACAGAATGCTAGCTTGAAGTTACAGACTGTCAAGAGGTTCCCGAGGCAAGAATAATACTAACAAAAAGATCTACATCTCATTCTCTGATTTTTGCCATTAGAGGTATTCTAGGGCATTTTAAGAATGGTCACCTGTTATTTCATTTAATTTATTTATTTTATTTACTATACTAGCTGTGCCCGGCCACGCGTTGCTGTGGCGAAGTCTGGTGGTATGGGAAATAAAGTATTGAGGAATTGGTAGTAGTTAAGGTAAAGGGCAAAGGTGTGGAGTCCAGATAATCCAGTTAAAGCAGAGAATATAAGATTATAAATGGGTTATATAGATGTGTGGAAGGGCCTTGAGTCTACACTGCCATCTAATCCAGTTAAAATCTGATAATCTGTATTTTATAGGCAGTGTGGAAGAGGCCTAAGTGAGGCCTAACTCTGCCTGTCCCCTGGGCTGAGTGGGTTGCTAGGAGACCAAGTGGGCGGAGCTTAGCCTTCTAACTGGCAGCAACTGGATAAAAACAATTATTCCTCTCCCTCTAATTAAGACTTTATTTTTCTTTTCTTTTTGTTGTATCAACCTAGAGGCGTGGATGATGGGTTGTGTTGTCAATTTTCGAGGTTGTGGGGCGTTTGGTTTTGTTGTTTTGGTGGTCGCCAGGATTCCATCACTCTTTTATATATATAGATTTATACCTTGCTCTTATTAGGAATAGGGGAGCCCCGGTGGCGAAGTGTGTTAAAGCGCTGAGCTGCTGAACTTGTGGACCGAAAGGTGCCAGGTTCAAATCCCGGGAGCAGAATGAGCGCCCGCTGTTAGCCCCAGCTCCTGCCAACCTAGCAGTTCGAAAACATGCAAATGTGAGTAGATCAATAAGTACCGCTCCGGCAGAAAGGTAATGGTGCTCCATGCAGTCATGCTGGCCACATGACCTGGAGATGTCTATGGACAACGCCGGCTCTTTGGCTTAGAAATGGAGATGAGCACCAACCCCCAGAGTCGGTCACGACTGGACTTAACATCAGGGGAAACCTTTACCTTACCTTATTAGGAATATATTCATAACCTGTTAGGATTATGATACCAATATGGTTAGATATTGGTGCAGAGTAACAAAAATACAGAAGTCTAGGGGTTTATGTGAGCAGAGGTGAGAAAAAGCAAAATAGCCAGCCTCCCTTTCCTTTTAAAGAGTCATGCGCATAAAGTAAACATCAGAGACATCAAAAGTAAAATAGTAAAAATATGTTTACTCACAATCTTGTATGATGATGGTCATACAAAATCTTAGTTCCAAAAGAATACAGTTCAGGATACTAAATATCTCTTAACAAGAAGTAACATCAGGCAGCATGGCTGGATGAAAAGCCAAAAAGAGGAAGAGCAAGAAGAGGCACGAAGAGAGAGAACAAAAGAAAGTCGCTCCTTTTATGCCCCAAATTCTAAAGGCATATGTAACTTCCTGTATGCCTCCAGGAAGTATACAGGGCCGGGCTGTGGCGTAGCTGGCTACTAACCAGCTGCAATAAATCAGTACTGACCGAGAGGTCATGAGTTTGAAGCCCGGGTCGGGTTAAGCGCCCGACCATTAAATAGCCCAGCTTGCTGTTGACCTATGCAGCCCCGAAAGACAGTTGCATCTGTCAATTAGGGAAATTTAGGGACGCTTTATGTGGGAGGCTAATTTAACTAATTTACAACATCATAAAACTGCCAGCAAAACACGAGGAATGGAATGAGGAAGTACAGCCACTAGTGGACAGTGAAGCAACAGCTCCCCCTGTGGCCGGAATCGTGAAGCTGGAAAAATGTTAAATGCCTCTGTGTCTGTCTATATATGTTGTTTGTCTGTTGGCATTGACTGTTTGCCATATATGTGTTCATTGTAATCCGCCCTGAGTCCCCTTCGGGGTGAGAAGGGCGGAATATAAATACTGTAAATAAATAATAAATAAATACTCCCATTTCCCATATCACATGCAAAACCCCTAAAATGGTGCCATCAACTCTGGAATGCAGCTTTGGCTTCAGGTTACTAAGCAACAAACAAAACTAACTACATAAACCATCCCACATTGCAAATGCATGCATGATTGCTAGATAACCCAACGGCTCTTCTCACCCCGAAGGGGACTCAGCACGGCTTACAGATTATGGCAAAATTCAATGTGACGTTATACCTACAAATAACAAATAAACACCTCAAATTATAAAACAGATAAAACACATAAATACAATAAAATAAATTAAAACATAATCCCATAACTGTTGTTGAAACTGCTAAATTCAAATCAGATTTCATATTACTCTACTCCTCGAACCCATGTATGCAAAGCCAGGTCTTTAACTTTTTCCTGAATACCAGTCTGATCTCACTGGAGAGGGAATGCCATAGCCGAGGGGCCACCACTGAGAAGGCCCTGTCTCTCGTTCCCACCAGTCGCACTTGCGAAGGGGGTGGGACTGAGAGCAGGGCCTCCCCAGCAGATCTTAAGGATCTAACTGGTTCATAGAGAGAGATAACGTTCAGATGGGTAAGATGGTTACGTAATGATTCGTTAACCAACAGCAAATTAGCACAGTACCTTCACAAGTATTCCATGTCTTGACCATGGGTGAAAGTACTTGGATTTATCTCTGGTGAGGGGTTTTCTAGCCTTCCTGTTTATACATTGGGCATTGCCCATATGTAAGCATTGAGCTTGCCTAGACATAGAGACCCTTACAGACTAGAGCAGGGGTCCTCAAACTTTTTAAGCAGAGGGCCGGTCCACGGTCCCTCAGAGTGTTGGGGGGACAGACTATAGTTTAAAAACAAATATGAACAAATTCCTATCCACAATGCATGTGTCTTATTTGTAGTGCAAAAAAAAAGGCCAATAAAATGTTATGGTTTGCAAAGGCACTGTGCTATATTTGTGTGTTAACTGGAAAATGAAGTGCATGAAGCTGATTGGCTGAACCTGCAAAGCCCTGTAATTTGATTTGAAACTGTTTCTGTTCTGCTGCTGGAGAACCGGTTTGAACAAGTTTTTGTTCAGTGTGAGTCTGTCTGGTGACTGAGTACTGCCTGGGGAAGATGGCTCTGTATTCATAGAGTCCTTGCTATTTCTGAGGCCTTGTTTGCTACTGGGAAAAGAGGATGAAGAACCAGCACTGAAGCAGATTTATGGACTGAAAAAGGACTGTTTATGACTGCTGGGTTTCTGTAGGCAATCAGAGGTACCATTGTGAATACCATTGTTCTTTGGATCTCTTGGAATTAGTAAAGTTCTTGTATGATTTGTTCTGCAAGTCTGAGTGGTGCGTCATTGTTCTGCAGGGTAACTCTGGGCTCATGGGCACATGTAAGAGCTTCTGTTTACCATCTACAATGCGCAACACGAAAGAACAATACAATATTTAAAAATAAGAATAATTTTAACCCACATAAACCTACCAGGATTTCAATGGGAAGTGTGGGCCTGCTTCTTGCTGATGAGATAGTCAAGTTAATTAGGATGGTTGTTGTTGTTGTTGTTGTTGTTGTTGTGTGCTTTCAAGTCATTTCAGACCCTCAAACCATGGTCCATTTCTGATATACACAACTGAGCTTGGTGGGCGATCTATTGGTGACTCATTATTTGGCTGCATCCAATGTTTCATGCAGAACACTGTGCAAGTTAATGCTTTTCACCTGCCCCGTGTATCCAGTGAATCAGTTCCAATAACTCACATTCTTAGCTTAAAGTTCAGAAACCAGCTTGGTCACCCAGCATTTCTTTGACACCTCTAGCGATGACCTGTATGGCCTTCCTTTTGCATAAATTGAAGGCCTCTCATCTCAAGGGAAGTGGCAGAGGTGGTGTTGCCTGGAATATTGAAACTGACTGGACAAAGCCCTTGGAAATGTACAGTTGCAGAATTCTCCTGTATTACTTCATGGGAGATTGACTAACTGCCACTCGAATAGGCTTTGATGCGACGGGGCTGATTTAATGAGGACAATCCATCTCTCCATCATAAAGAGACATTCACCTTGCCAATGCAAAGGAGAGAGAGCGCTAGTGAAGTTTGCAGAACAACAAACTCATTTTGGAGAATTAGTGCTGTCAGTTTTCTTGTTTATAGCTAGCTAAGCTTGTGGGGCTGAATAGATAAACAATAATAAATTGCAAGCTAGGGACACTCCAGTTATGAGTTCATCTTCGTTGTAGAATTAATGCACGTTGACACCACTTTAACTACTATTCAACCAGATGTGCATTTATAAATAATAAATAAAATTTTATTTATATACCGCTCTATATCCTCAAGGAACTCAGAGCGGTTTCCAACATATCAGAAAACATACTGTCAATTAAAAAACAGCAATTAAAACATAGAGACATAAACAGATGTATATAAACGGATAATCATAAAAACACATAGGTAAAGGTAAAGGTTTCCCCTGATGTTAAGTCCAGTCGACTCTGGGGGTTGGTGCTCATTTCCATTTCTAAGCCAAAGAGCCGGTGTTGTCCGTAGACACCTCCAAGGTCATGTGGCCAGCATGATTACATGGAGCGCCGTTACCTTCCCACCTATCGATATACTCACATTTGTCTATTTTGGAATTGCTAGGTGTCGCATCTCAGGCTAGTTTCACCTTGCTTTATACACCAGGCTGCACACAGGTTGAAGTCTTTTGTTGTTTTTTAGGAAATAGAAAATAAACAGTTCTTAAAAAGCAAAAGTAAAGTTCCAAAAGATTGTTGCAAAACAAGGCTTCAAAGAATAACCCAAGAAATCATAAGGCATAAAACAAGGTCCCATTAGAGCATGACCTAGTCCAATGAACATGAACACACAAAGGCTGCAAGATAATCCAGGAAAACGAGAGCTTGCTTCTTGACTTGAGCGAGAAGTTGCTTTGACAAAGGTTTTTCTCCCAACACACTGCTTTAATACACTTTGCATAGCATGAAAGCATTTCTTTGGCCTCTGACCTCCTTCTTGTTTGCTATTCTAACACTCCTGCGAACCCTGAATTCCAAACAGCCAGCTCGATCTAAGGATTCCGTTTCGTCAAGGCCAGCCAGCTCGTTAGTATCCATCTGCTTGCTATCAGACTGAGAACTATCCTCCTTTTCTGAGTCAATTTGCACCTGGCTAGTTTCAGTATCATCAACACCATTCCCTGCTGTGGGAAAGCCACCCTGTTCCTCATCTTCTACAGCAGGGACACTCTGAACCTGAATTCCACAATTCCCATCAGAGTCATCTTGAACCTGAATCCCATAATCCCCATCAGAGTCACTCTGAGGTTCCAACTGAGTCACAACACTAGGTTGGCAGGAGCTGGGGCTAACAGTGGGTGCTCATTCCGCTCTCCGGATTTGAACCTGCAACCTTTTGGTCCGCAAGTTCAGTAGCTCAGCACTTTAACACACTACACCACCAGCCACTACACCACCACACATAACCAACCATTTAAAACCTAATAACAGAATTCCATCAATGAATTTGAATACAATGGCCAGGATTTAGGGTTGAGTGGTCGACTATAAAGTGCTAATTGTGCCAGGTATTTCAATACAGAGTGGGCAAGGGTGGATAAAAAGCTAAACAAGAGCATAGCTGGAGGGTCTAAGGGAGATAGGTTGTTCCTGAGCTGTATAGAGCTTTATAGGTCACTAGCTGTGCCCGGCCACGCGTTGCTGTGGTGTTGTCTGGTGGTGTTGGTGAGAAATTGTTGAGGTAGTGGTAGTATTGAATGTCTGTTGTATGGTTGTCTTTATGTTTAGTATGCACACTGGAGTGGATTATATGGCAGTGTGGACTCAAGATAATCCAGTTCAAAGCAGATAATATAAGATTCTAAATGGGTTATATAGCTGTGTGGAAGGGCCTTCAGTCTACACTGCCATATAATCCAGTTAAAATCTGATAATCTGTGGAAGAGGTCTAAGTGAGGCCTAACTGTGCCTGTCCCCTGGGCTGAGTAGGTTGCTAGGAGACCAAGTGGGCGGAGCTTAGCCTTCAAACTGGCAGCAATTGGATAAAAACTATTATTCCTCTCCCTGTAATTAGGACTTCATTTTTCTTTTCTTTTTGTTGTATCAACCTAGAGCCGTGAATTATGGGTTGTGTTGTCAAATTTCGAGGTTGGGGGGCCTGTAGTTTTGTTGTTTTGTCCGCTGCCCTGATGCCATCACTCTTTTATATATATAGATTTACCTGCACCTTGAATTTGCATGCTTAATGGTACCACATGTGCAACGCTATTTCTGTGGCTTTAAAACATAAGCCTTGCACACCAAACAAAAAAAGTTAAGTGACTTCCATAGGGAAACTTGCATATGATACATCAACTACATGTTGAGCATTATATTTTGGCTTGATTGGCTTTGATTTTAACTGTTGTATGTTTTATTGGGTCTGTTTTTGAAAAAGGTGTCCAAAAACGTTATCTCAGTCATCATCACTATGTATGGAAAACCTTAAGAGCAACCAAAATATTGAGATTGAAACCTTAAGCTTGAAGAAGCCTAAGGTAAAATTAGGTTTTCAGGTGAAGCTGAAAAGGCCACAATGAAGGTACCATTGCAAATAATTCCTCCATCAGACCTCATTTAGTTGTGAAAGGGGTCTCCGAAAATGACCTCAATATATCACAGAGTGGGTGATGCCGGCTACCGTATATACTCGAGTATAAGCCGACCCGAATATAAGCCGAGGCACCTAATTTTACCACAAAAAAACTGGGAAAACATTGACTCCAGTATAAGCCGAGGGTGGTAAATTTCAGAAATAAAAATAGATACCAATAAAATTACATTAATTGAGGCATCAGTAGGTTAAATGCTTTTGAATATTTACATAAAGCTCTGATTTAAGATACCATTGTCCAACTCTGATCAAATCATTATTCTCATCTTCTTCAATGTAAATGTGCTTATTTATCCTTTTAATAATAATAGAGTAAAATAATACATGTAATAATAATAATAATAATAATAATAATAATAATAATAATAATAAATACAGGAAAATAATACATGTAGTAATAACTAAAGTAAAATAATAAATATAATAATAAGATCAGAGTGAAATAATAAATGTATTATTAATAATAATAAAAATAGAGTAAAATAAATGTAATAGTAGCAACAATAATAGATAAAAATAATAAATGTAATAATACCAATAATAATAGAGAAAAATAATAAATGTACCATATATTCTCGAGTATAAGCTGACCCAAATATAAGCTAACCAGGACCCTCACCCGAGTATAAGCTAAGGGGTATTTTTTCAGTCTTAAAAAATGAGCTGAAAAATTAGGCTTATACTCGAGTATATACAGTAATTATGTTCTTCCATGGCTGAATAAGTGTCAGTTGAGAAAAGCCTTAAAGACTCATCATCACCCTGTAAAGAAAAAATACATTAAATGACGAAAAGGTTTCTGGGACTACTGCTTTCCTTATATTCCTGTCTCTTTTCCAGTCACCAAATCCATGCTCCATGGATTTGATATTAATGGGAAATAGATTTCAAAACAATGAAAACGAATGCATTTAGAAAACCACTATGATTAATGGCTAGGTAGCAGAATTTATTGTGTAGCATCCCAAGGCTATGTGTAAGCCTTATTTAATTCATATGTCCTTTTACACTGAAGCAGATCCCGCTACCACTTCTTATGTCAACAAAGTGGTCTAATCTTGGAGAAAGAAGATAATTTTTGAGAATAGGGGGGGAGGCATCTTTTGATGAAGAAACAAAGCCTCTTGAATGAAGATGTTTGCATTTATGGGGTACCCTCTATGTGTAAAAGTGAGGCTCCAGGTTATCTGCTTTTTAATGGATTATATAAGGCTCCACTGCCAGATAATCTGGAATAAGAAGATATTATGGGATCAGATCCTGGGATGTAGGGGCAGTGTGGAAGGGGCCTTAGAAGCAAATGCCCTACAACAGACCCTAGAAAACAGAACCTTTCACCCTATACCTCAAAGCCACTTCACATGCACAAATCCTCGCTAAACCTGCTGGTTATAATCAACTGGGAGGACTATACGGTAGTGTTGTACTTTTGTATGGAATTGCTGTTCGTTTTGTGTAGTTTCATTCGGGGCATCTCATTTTTGTATTTGGTTCCCGCTAACGAAAATGGGCCACCTATATGACACAAATTTTCATCTGGCTAACGAAAAACACGAAAATTTTCGTGCCATTGGCAGCAATGGGAGGGCTTCTGAGGCTCATCCCCCCCCCCAGTTTTTGGGCTTGAGAGGTGAAAATCGTCACACACGGAGGACATTTCAGTCCCTTTTAGCCCACCAACTTTTAAAACGTTTTGATCTTCCCCAGAGTACTATTATTATTAATATTAATATTAATATTATTTGCACACATCAGATGTAATGCGGAGGCACTCCTCTCCCAGGCTCAGGTTAGATTCCCAGCAATCGAGGTATATGTGTGTGTGTGTGTGTGTGTGTGTGTATATATATATATATATATAATTAACACCCATTGTCACACATCAGATGTAATGCGGAGGCACTCCTCTCCCAGGCTCAGCTTAGATTCCCAGCCATCGAGATTATATATATACACACACACACACACACACACACACACACACACACACACATATATATATATATATATAAACACCCATTGTCACACATCAGATGTAATGCGGAGGCACTCCTCTCCCAGGCTCAGTTTAGATTCCCAGCTATCAATACCCATTGTTACACATCAGATGTAATGCAGAGGCATTCCTCTGCCAGGCTCAGCTTAGATTCCCAGAGTAGCTATTGTGTTATATATATAGATATAGATATTGATATTGATATTATTATTAACATTCCATTTCCACACATCAGATATAATGGAGAGGTATTCCTCTCCCAGGCTCAGCTTAGATTCCCAGCCATCGATATATATATATATATATATATATATATATATATATATATATATGTATGTATATATATAAAATTAACACCCATTGTCACACATCAGATGTAATGCAGAGGCACTCCTCTCCCAGGCTCAGCTTAGATTCCCAGCCATCGAGATTATATATATATATATATATATATACACACACACACACACACACACACACACACACACACCCATTGTCACACATCAGATGTAATGCGGAGGCACTCCTCTCCCAGGCTCAGCTTAGATTCCCAGCCATCGAGATTATATATATATATATATATATATATATATATATATATATATATATTGTTACACATCAGATGTAATTCAGAGGCATTCCTCTGCCAGGCTCAGCTTAGATTCCCAGAGTAGCTATTGTGTTATAAAGATATAGATATAGATATTGATATTGATATTATTATTAACATTCCATTTCCACACATCAGATATAATGGAGAGGCATTCCTCTCCCAGGCTCAGTTTAGATTTCCAGCCATATATATATAATTAACACCCATTGACACACATCAGATGTAATGTGGAGGCACTCCTCTCCCAGGCTCAGTTTAGATTCCCAGCCATATATATATAATTAACACCCATTGACACACATCAGATGTAATGTGGAGGCACTCCTCTCCCAGGCTCAGTTTAGATTTCCAGCCATATATATATAATTAACACCCATTGACACACATCAGATGTAATGTGGAGGCACTCCTCTCCCAGGCTCAGTTTAGATTCCCAGCCATCGAGGTGTGTATATATATATATATATAGATTCCCAGAGTCGCTATCGTGTTATATATATATATATGTAGATATAGATATTGATATAGATATTGATATTATTATTAACATTCCATTTCCACACATCAGATATAATGGAGAGGCATTCCTCTCCCAGGCTCAGTTTAGATTCCCAGAGTAGCTATCGTTATTAAAATAGATAGATAGATAGATAGATAGATAGATAGATAGATAGATAGATAGATATTATTATTAACACTCATTTCCACACATCAGATGTAATGGGAAAGCAGCCCTTTGTCAGTACCTGCTTATTGTTATGGGGCAGAAACGAAAGGAAAACAAAAGCAAGCACGATAACTGTGTGGCTTTTATTTTCGTGTTGCCTCTCATTTCCTACGAAAATGTCAACATTCGTTTTGTGTAGACAGTTGAAACGAAACAGTAACATGAAGGAAATGAAGGAAAACATTTTGTGCACATCTCTACTATACTGGAGAACCAGCCAAGGATTACATATGTAACATGTCTCTGACAATGAAGACTTCCTGGCATTTTGTGAGATTCCACATCTCAGGACAATGTGAGAGCTGAGCCAAGAGGTTCATGTTATCAAAGGAAGTCTCAATGGCCAGAATTCCAGATCTTTATTGCTGTGGTAGCACAAGGATAAAACTCAAGGACAGATAGGGTCGTGGATTCATTGATTTTTCCTCCCTTTTAGAAGTTCTGTTTTATCTGTAGAAGAACATCAGACTATATTTCAAATTTTGCCTCTAGTGTAATTTGGGATATGGCTCCACTGAAGCTATGATTTAGAATGGAGAAAACTTTTGGAAATGTATTAATTTATAAACTTCCTCAACTTGCTCACTTTAGCAGATTTCTAACCTCAGAGAGGGCTCAAGATACAATGCAGTTGTAACTAGTCATTTCTCCAAAGCTTCCGCTCACCTCTTTTCAAATTGCATGCAAAACACATACACCATCCCATATATTATTGCTGACATTTCTAAACAGTACATGGAAGAGATGGCCCTTGGGTACAGATGTCTTGCTGAGCTACTGTGATTTATCTCACCCACTTTTAAGGTAGCAGACTTTGACTTCCAGCAAACCTACCGCCAGTCGACACTTCTTCATTTGCATAGGTAATTGGCAGCATCTTAAAGGCTCATTAGGATTGTTCAAAACATAGGGATAAAAACAAACCTAACAGAAAAGACCAGAGGAAGCTCAAGGTGGCAGATTTCCATAGGCTTCTTTTACTCTTGAGTAATATAGTGCTTTATTTCAAGGCTGTGCTTTGGCATTTGATTTTGCTTTAGGACTGGTGTATCCAAAATGGCTGGGCCGTGGCGCAGCTGGCTAGTAACCAGCTGCAATAAATCACTACTGACCGAAAGGTCATGAGTTCGAAGCCCGGGTCCGGTTAAGCCCCTGACCATTAAGTAGCCCGGCTTGCTGTTGACCTATGCAGCCCCGAAAGACAGTTGCATCTGTCAAGTAGAGAAATTTAGGTATGCTTTATGCGGGAGGCTAATTTAACTACAGTAGCGTCTCACTTATTCAATGTAAACTGGCCAGCAGAATGTTGGATAAGCGAATATGCTGGATAATAAGGAGAGATTAAGGAAAAGCCTATTAAACATCAAATTAGGTTATGATTTTACAAATTAAGCACCAAAACATCATGTTATACAACAAATTGGACAGAAAAAGTAGTTCAATACGCAGTAATGCTATGTAGTAATTACTGTATTTACGAATTTAGCACGAAAACATCACGATGTATTGAAAACATTGACTACAAAAATGCGTTGGATAATCCAGAATGTTGGATAAGCGAGTGTTGGATAAGTGAGACTCTACTGTAATTTACATCATCATAAAACTGCCAGCAAAACACGAGGAAAGGAATGAGGAAGTACAGCCACTAGTGGACAGTGAAGCAACAGCTCCCCCTGTGACCGGAATTGTGAAGCTGGAAAAAAATGTTAAATGCCTCTGTGTCTGTCTATATATGTTGTTTGTCTGTTGGCATTGAATGTTTGCCATATATGTGTTCATTGTAATCCGCCCTGAGTCCCCTTCGGGGTGAGAAAGAAGGGCGGAATATAAATACTGTAAATAAATAAATAAGTAAATTCAGTATACTCAGGAATCGTGGACTAAGACAATCCAGCACAGAGGGGGACTCAGACGAGAAGACGAGCCGGCGCGTTTTGCACCAGTTTCAGTTTCCGGATCACTGACAGAGGAAGGCCAATGTAGAGGGCGTTACAATAGTCGAGCCTCGAGATGACTGTCGCCTGGATCACTGTAGCCACGTCGTTCCTAGATAGGTAGGGAGCCAGTCGCCTAACCTGATGTAGGTGGAAAAACGCAGATCTGCTCACCGCAGAGACCTGGGTCTCCATTGTGAGCAGCGGGTCCAATAAGACACCAAGACTTTTTACCAAAGATGACGGACATAGAGTCTTGCTATCCAGGGTAGGCAGCTGGATCTCCCTCCCACCCGGACGGCCCAGCCAAAGGATCTCTGTCTTCGCCGGATTCAACCTCCACCTGCTGTCACGCAACCATCCAGTAACGGCCTCAAGGCACTGATGGAAACTATCAGGTACGGAGTCCGGCCGGCCCTCCATCCTCAGAATGAGCTGAGTGTCATCAGGGTACTGGTGGCACTCGAGCCCAAAGCTCCGCACCAGTCGGGTAAGCGGTCGCATATAGATGTTAAATAGTAGAGGAGAGAGAATGGCTCCCTGCGGGACCCCACAAGTTATAGAATCATAGAATCATAGAAACGTAGAGTTGGAAGAGACCTCATGGGCCATCCAGTCCAACCCCCTGCCAAGAAGCAGGAAATCGCATTCAAAGCACCCCTGGCAGATGGCCATCCAGCCTCTGTTTAAAAGCCTCCAAAGAAGGAGCCTCCACCACAGTCTAGGGCAGAGAGAGAGTTCCACTGTCGAACAGCCCTTCTCACAGTGAGGAAGTTCTTCCTGAGGTTTAGGTGGAATCTCCTTTCCTGTAGTTTGAAGCCATTGTTCCGTGTCCTAGTCTGCAGGGCAGCAGAAAACAAGCTCCCTCCCTCCTCCCTTTGACTTCCCTTCACGTATTTGTACATGGCTATCATGTCTCCTCTCAGAAGAGCCTTCTCTTCTGCAGGCTAAACATGCCCAGCTCTTTAAGCCGCTCCTCATAGGGCTTGTTCTCCAGACCCTTAATCATTTTAGTCGCCCTCCTCTGGACTCTTTCCAGCTTGTCAACATCTCCCTTCAACTGTGGTGCCCAAAATTGGACACAGTATTCCAGGTGTGGTCTGACCAAGGCAGAATAGAGGGGAGCAGGACTTCCCTGGATCTAGACGCTATTCCCCTATTGATGCAGGACAGAATCCCATTGGCTTTTTTAGCTGCCGCATCACATTGTTGGCTCATGTTTAACTTGTTGTCCACAAGGACTCCAAGATCTTTTTCACACGTCCTGCTGTCGAGCCAGGCATCGTCCCCCATTCTGTATCTTTGATTTCCATTTTTTCTGCCAAAGTGAAGTCTCTTGCATTTGTCCCTGTTGAACTTCATTTTGTTAGTTTCGGCCCATCTCTCTAGTCTGTCAAGATCGTTTTGGATTCTGCTCCTTTCTTCTGGAATGTTGGCTATCCCTCCCAGTTTGGTGTTGTCTGCAAACTTGATGATCGTGCCTTCTAACCCTTCATCTAAGTTGTTAATAAAGATGTTGAACAGAACCGGGCCCAGGACAGAACCCTGCGGCACTCCACTCGTGACTTCTTTCCAAGATGGAGACCTCTTGGAAACCATCCCTCCCCTCATTACCCGCTGTCCCCGATTCTGGAGGAAGGAGGGCACCCATTTAAGGGGTATCCCCCTAACCCCCGTCATGGCTAGGCGGTGGGTCAATAGATTGTGATTGACCGTATCAAATCTGCTGTGAGATCCAATAGCACGAGCAGCGCTGATCTGCCTTGATCCCTTTGGCAGCGAAGCTGTGATGTCTCATGGGTCTCAGAGTTCTGATCCTAGCGCCATCATGGATAATGATGACGAAAACATGGGTTTTCTGCCGTCTCAGCAAGAGACGGATTTCTTCCAGATGCCTGTTGTTGACGAATCTACCCAGGACTTAATTAGAAGGGACCTTGAATCGGTTTCTCCCAGTGTTTCTCCCCCCTTTTCGAGAAAACATTCCTATGCGGCGAGTCGGGGCCAGAAAGAAATAACAAGGAGAAGTCTCCGATTAGCAGCCAAACAAGACGCTAATTAGCCAAGTTTCTCTTGGGAATTTGCAGGGAGGATTGCAGCTGCAGGAAGATGTGTTTCGCTTCTCTTTCCCTTGGGAAAGGAAGCTTTGGACCCCTGCTTTGCAGGAAGATTGAAGCTCTTAAAAGTTACCCACACAGGGAAATCCATGCGGAGTCAACTGATCAACTTCAGGAGTAACTTCGGCTCCTTTTCTAGTGTAGACTGCGTTAAGTCTACAACCCCAGTTTCCTTGCCTTCGCCGTGCCTCGCTTTGCCTTGTCAAGTTTTCAAGAACTATCTCGTCTTGTTTCCAGCCTTGGATTTTTGTCTCAAGTATCTAGTCTTGTCTCCAGTTCTTGCCTTGGACTTACTTTGAACCTCAGAAAACATTGTTGGACATTTCCCCACTCTATGGCTTGAAAGTAGAGTGTGTTTCGGTTATGGGATTACAACTTTGAACTCTAATATAATATAATGGACAAAATATTTCTGGACTATATTTGACCTTCTTTGAAAGGTCTATTCCTGGACTTATTCTTCTATAATATTTCCTTAATAAAGATATTAGATTATATTTGGCCTCTGTGTCTGGTTCTTAGTGCTCCGCTGCCTGGGCGTGACAGAAGCTGATCTGTGATGGCAACTAGCACAGTCTCCATCCCATGCCCACTACGGAAGCCGGACTGGAAGGGATCATTCAGGTCCTTACTCTATTCCCATTTCCAGGAGAACCTTCAGCTCCGTTCTCACTCTGTACAAACTCCAGATTGACTGACTGACTAGTGGAAAGGCTCAGCTTCCACGGCATGCATACATAATGATGATCTCCAGAGTCAAGGACATGAAATATAAATTGGCGCTGCAAAACGGGAAAACAAAGGCAGCGTTCACACAGAGCCTTGTTCAGCCCTCCCCAATTTCTTCTAGTGCCTTTGGCTACATGTGTTTCTTTGGGTGGCCCGAGGTGCCATGTGCAGGTATGGAAATGTGTGCTCAATGAATTAGGCTGTTTGTGAAAGAATCCTCCGGTGCTACAAACATATTGAAGTGG
Organism: Anolis carolinensis; assembly: GCF_035594765.1. NCBI lineage: Eukaryota > Metazoa > Chordata > Lepidosauria > Squamata > Anolidae > Anolis > Anolis carolinensis. The sequence goes on along the minus strand of NW_026943822.1, from coordinate 4,545,779 downwards.
AGACAAGAGAATTCGTCTTGCTTCTTGAGAGGGATGCCACAACACTCATAACATTCAGTTTATATATCGAGTGCCAGAAGTTGTTCTTGCTTTAGGCAAATAATTTTCTCAGGTGGGTGGGAAATCTTCCACTCTTTCACTAAACCTTATTCCTTTATTCTATCCAGAGTACAGCAAATAAGGTATTAAGTGAGGAAGATTGTATCTTGCTTTTATCATGAATGCATTTGGTTTCAGCCGTTCTCTCTTTTCTCAGTGACTGCTTGTGATCACACTCACATGAATGGGATTTTTGTTTCAATTTGTATTTTTTTTCACCATTTACTAACATTTGAAAGTTTGTTAATATTTGGAATGGATGGATGTCAAACAAAATAGAGTATTTTTTTTTTAAAAAAATGGAAGAATAACTTAACCCAGGGGTCCCCAAACTAAGGCCCGGGGGCCGGATGCGGCCCATCAAAGCCATTTATCCGGCCCCCACGGCACAAGGGCAGAAGGGGGTTGGGCTAAATGACCCAAGGGGTCTCTTCTTCTCTTACAACCCTTATTATTATTATCATCATCATCATTATTATTATTATTATTATTATTATTATTATTATTATTATTTTATTATTATGACACAGCAAACGATAGATATGCTGGATTTCGTATCACAAAATCACAAGTCGAACACTTCCCAAGTGTCTAGGACTGTGTGATGTATTTTGGGATGATGCATGCAGATCCCAGTAGGGTGGCCTTTTGCAGCTGGCAGATCGTGATTTTGTCAATGTCTATTGTTTCCAAATGCTGGCTGAGATCTTTTGGCACGGCACCCAATGCGCCGATCACCACCGGGACCACTGGTTTCTGCCATAGTCTTTGAAGTTCATTATTATTATTATTAACATTGAGGCTGGGTGGCCATCTGTCAGGGGTGCTTTGCTTGTGTTTTCAGTGCACAAAGGCAGAAGGGGGTTGGACTCAATGGCCCAAAGGGTCTCTTTCAACCCACTTTTTTATTATTGTTGTTGTTGTTATTATTATTATTAATTATTATTGCTCGGTGGCCAACTATAGTCCGGCACTCCAACGGTCCGAAGATCGTGAACTGGCCCCTTGTTTAAAAAGTTTGGGGACCCCTGACTTAACCTAACATCCATCCAGGTCAAGGGCTATGAATGCATCCGTATTAAGCATCTGTATACGGACAGAATGAAGTTCCCTGGAATTCCAATGACCACGTTTCCCATCTCTGTTCCATCAAAACCTGTGGCACGGTGTCTTAAAGGCCCTGGTGGCACAGTGTGTTAAAGCGCTGAGTTGCTGAACCTGCGGACTGAAAGGTGCCAGGTTCAAATCCCAGGAGCGGAATGAGCGCCCGCTGTTAGCCCCAGCTCCTGCCAACCTAGCAGTTCGAAAACATGCCAATGTGAGTAGATCAATAGGTACCATTCCAGTGGGAAGGTAACGGCATCCCGTGCAGTCATGCCGGCCACATGAGCTTGGAGGTGTCTACTGACAGCGTTGGCTTTTTGGCTTAGAAATGGAGATGAGCACCAGCTCCCAGAGTCGGTCACGACTGGACTTAACGTCAGGGGAAACCTTTACCTTTACCTATTTGGAAAGCATGCTCTGTGAAATGGATGCTCGGTGTATCATGCTTTGGGATGTCGGAAACTTGTAACATTTCCCCCTGGGTATCCATTCATTGTAACATCCTAAGCAGTCACCTATAAATCTCAGTTTGGGGCGATGAAATCCATACCTTTCACAGATTCATTCCAAGATTTCCTGCCAAAAGCTTCCATGCATTTAAATGTGTCCGCCTATCAGCAGGATGAATAGAATCATAGAATCCAACATAGAGTTGGAAGAGACTTGGTGGGCCATCCAGTCCAACCCCATTCTGCCAAGAAGCAGGAAAATCACATTCAAAGCACCCCCGACAGATGGCCATCCAGACTCTCCAAAGAAAAAGCCTCCACCACACTCCGGGGCAGAGAGATTGTTCCACTGTTGAACTGCTCTCTCACACAGTTTGGAGGTTCTTCCTCATGTTCAGGTGGAATCTCTTTTCCTGTAGTTCAAGCCATTGTTCCATTGCGCCCTAGTCTCCAGGGCAACAGAAAACAAGCTTGCTCCCTCCTCCCTATGACTTCCCCTTTCTCACATCTTGGCCTTCATCATGTCTCCTCTCTCTCTCCGCCTTCTCTTCTGCAGGCTAAACATGCCCAGCTCTTTAAGCTGCTCCTCATAGGGCTTGTTCTCCAGACCTTTGATCATTTGAGTCACCCTCCTATGGACTCATTCCAGCTTGTCAACATCTCTTTTAAGTTGTGGTGCCCAGTATTGGACCCAGTGTGATTCTAGGTGTGGTCTGACCAAGGCAGAATAAAAGGAGATCAGGTTAGCTCCTTCCCTGCCCATTTTCCGCCGGGAATGGAAAACATGGTTGTTCCAGAACGCGTTTGAATGAATAGGCCCAATAGAGCTGTCTTCAGAATACAGTACTTCTTTTTGTTTTAAAAGCGTATGGCATTTTATCTCTGTTACTCATTTCCATTATATAGCACTTTATGAAACCTGTCCCCGCTGGTTTGCTTTTAATTACTCTGATTTTATCTGCTTGGATTTTAATGTTATTTTATTTTGTGTATCGTTGAAATGTTTTAAGTTTTTATCAAATATGTTGTGTTGTTGTTTCAGGCTTGTCCCTGTTGTGAGCCACCCCGAGTCCCTTCGGGGAGATGGGGCGGGATATAAAAATAAAGTTTATTATTATTATTATAAAAGAGAGGGGCAGCATGACTTCCCTGGATCTAAGCACTAGACTCCAATTGATGCAGACCAAAATCCCATTGGCTTTTTTAGTTGCCGTTTCATGTTGTTGACTCAATAGAAGAGAGGTGCAACTTTGCTTCTAAGGAAGTAAAGGATGTGTCGAGGCTGCACCTGGAAGTCACTATCTGATGTTGAAGGACTTGTTCCTTAATACGGGGTAAATGGGGTTAAGCATGTTTTAGCCTGCTGCTAAGGAAATATGGGGAATGGTCTGGAGTTTGGTTGAAACTTGAAAGCAGGCCCCCGGTGGTGCAGTGGGTTAAAGCTTTGTGACTTGAAGGTTGGGTTGCTGACCTGAAGGCTGCCAGGTTCGAATCCAACCTGGGGAGAGCACGGGTGAGCTCCCTCTATCAGCTCCAGCTCAGTGTGGGGACATGAGAGACTCCGCCCACAAGGATGGTAAAAACATCAAAACATCCGGGCGTCCCCTGGGCAACATCCTTGCAGATGGCCAATTCTCTCACACCAGAAGCAACTTGCAGTTTCTCAAGTCGCTCCTGACAGTAAAAAAAAAAATAGCACTGTAAGTGTCCTCAATCTTGGAAGACCAAGGAGATATATAATCATAGGAACAAAGTGGGTACCACACTAAAACATTTTTCCACTTGTAATAGCAGCAATATAATCTACCTCTTGACATGTGACTGTGATCTCTGGTATATCGGAAAGACAACCAGACCCTTGAGAATCAGAATCTCTGAACATAAATCCAGAATCAAAAATTTATCTACAGAATCTCTTTTATATTTCCACTTCACTCAATACAAACATTCATCTACCCCATTTAAATTTTGTGCTCTGGAATGCATTACTCAAAAACCCTATATGGACTTGGAAAAACTATTATCCCAAAGGGAAATGTACTGGATCTTTAAGTTTAAAACCTTTTCCCCTCAGGGACTTAATGAATCACTTAATTTTAGCTGTTTCCTTTAAGTTACCAAGTACTCTTTAAAAACCTTTGAATGAACTTCCGGAATCACTCGCTGTTAAAATCACCACAAGCAGAGTCACTCCTTGTAAGAAATTACAGTAGAGTCTCACTTATCCAAGCTAAACGGGCCGGCAGAAGCTTGGATAAGCGAATATCTTGGATAATAAGGAGGGATTAAGGAAAAGCCTATTAAACATCAAATTAGGTTATGGTTTTACAAATTAAGCACCAAAACATCATGTTATACAAGAAATTTGACAGAAAAAGTAGTTCAATATGCAGTAATGTTATGTTGTAATTACTGTATTTATAAATTTAGCACCAAAATATCACGATATATTGAAAACATTGACTACAAAAATGGCTTGGATTATCCAGAGGCTTGGATAAGCGAGGCTTGGATTAGTGAGACTCTACTGTATTTATTTATTTTATTTCAATCATTTATAGCCCGCCCTTCTCACCCGTAACTATATAACAGTTATATGGGTTACCTTTACTTCTGTTAATACTGCTGGTAAAATACTTGTTACTCTATGTTTTGTTTTAGATATAAGTTCATTGTTGCTAAGTATACCAACTCCTGAAGAAGGGATTTTCTCCCCGAAACAGGGTACAAAAATACCCGTGAACCCCTGTAGACTTAGGACTTTATTTGTACTTTACTTGAAAATACTTTCTTGAGAGCGGTGCTCCATCATTATTTTCTTCATTCCAGTATACAACAACATGACCAACTGTCTGTTTACTTTGTTTGGAAGATATTTTCATTAATTATGTATCCCTGAAGCCTATATACATTGGAACCAATATCAGACTTGGATAACCTTTGTGTTACAGCTGTTGCTCCTTTTCATTTTGTCTGTTACTACCGAATTGAACTTTATATGGGGAACTTTAATAATACTATATGCTATTTGGACATATTTTCTTTGTACATAGACCAGAATGTAACCAATCCATATTGGATCTGATGTGGACTGGTCCATTGTCCAGATGAGCCATTGCCACCATCTCCTTTTCCCTGCACTCATCTGCACAGATTTTCCCTTTTCTCTATTCTCCAAATCATCATTTCTATTCAATGTTATTAGTTCATTTTTGTCCTTAGTTCAGCTTGTAACTGGATATCGTATAATTATTTCTTATAAGACCTAGTAATGCTTTTCTAGAGTTAATTTCAAAACAAAACACTGCTGTCACTATTTAAGCTGACTTTATGTATTGATGGCCTTTTAAATATACATTTCTTATAATGCTTGGCACAGTCGACACTTGATTTTATTTGAAGCTTCTTTTCCGATCATACACATTTCATCAGAATATGAGCTTTAGACTGTGTAAATAATATATTTCCAGATGGGTTTCTACAAATTAAATTTAGTCCAATAGAATAAGAAGGAAACACTATGAACCTAACGTATTGTAATATCTCCATCACTCCCCCAAAACTAACCAAATAAAGGACAGTAGACATTTCCATGTTTTCTTTCAATATGCCTGAAATCCTATTTTCACTTGCCTGGGAGTATTTCCTATTTAACTTAGTGTGGATTTAATGTACTGAATACAAACACACACACACACATTTTACTACATTTTTTAATATGAAACCTCTTGATCCCAGGCAATTTTTATTTCTATTTCAGATTGTGTTCTCTCTTTCAACAGCATGTTCAACATGTCTAACATCTAAAACGCAAAATCGCTGTTAAACAACATCTTTCAAAAAACAAACAAAAAGACCAAAGAGCAGACTTTTAAAATGCAGTATCTGTATCTTACTTAGCTAATTATTTCATCAATGGATATTGCAGTGTGCTCGCTTTATCTTTTCTGCAGCTTTCATATTAATTAATTTGCTCTTTGTCTGCAATTTTGAAAACATTCATTTCATATAAATTTCATGCAAAGCATCAATTAGGCATTTCTAATAGTGCAATAATATAACACAATAATGAAACATAGAACAATCGAGGAGGGCATCTACCCCAGTGGTTCCCAACCTTTTTTTAAAAAAAACCAGGGACCACTCTCCATTAGTACCAAAAAGCTTACGAATCACTTTGTGATCAATTTTAGATTTTGTTTGGTTATTTGGGGCACTGGTTCAGAAAATTGCATTGGATAGGCCACATCAGTGCTAGTTTCTGATACAGAACATATGCCATTCAGTTGTCACCATCTGCTTGCCCACAGAAAACCGTATTTAATAATCTAGAGCTGATGTGGTCTATCCAATATAATTTTCTGAATCAGCACCCGAAATAACCCCAAGAACATACCTAAAAATGAGGGCACCAAGGCCCTCCCACTTCCAGGTGCTACATGGAATGGGAGGAGGAGGAGAAGCAGCAGTCAGGAGGCTTGTTGTCATACCTTTCATGGGTAGTCAGCCTCTCCTCTCTCAACATCCCCGTTGCCTCAGCACTAGAAGAGGGTTTTGCGAGACCAGTTGACTCGTTGTGAAATGGCAGACGAAGGGGCCGGGCTGTGGCGCAGCTGGCTAGTAACCAGCTGCTGTAAATCACTACTGACCGAGAGGTCATGAGTTCGAAGCCCGGGTCGGGTTAAGCCTCCGACCATTAAAAAAAAAATAGCCCCGGTTTGCTGTTGACCTAGCAGCCCCGAAAGACAGTTGCATCTGTCAAGTAGGGAAAATTTAGGTACACTTTATGCGGGAGGCTAATTTAACTAATCTACAACACCATAAAACTGCTCACGAGAAAAAGAATGAGGAAGAACAGCCACCAATGGACAGTGAAGCAACAGCTCCCCCTGTGGCCGGAATCGTGAACCTGGAAAGATGTTTAAAAAATGCCTCTGTGTCTGTCTAAAACTGAATGTTGTTTGTCTGTTGGCATTGAATGTTTGCCATATATGTGTTCATTGTAATCCGCCCTGAGTCCCCTTCGGGGTGAGAAGGGCGGAATATAAATACTGTAAATAAATAAATAAATAAGGTTTGAGGTAATGAGACAAAGAGAGTTCCAGTGGCTGTAGAAAGAAAGACGTTTATTCTCAGTGACCAGAGAGAATAAGCAATAAGAAAAGGACCTACTCCTGTAATCAGGAAAGCGAAGGTACAGAACAAAGAAACACAGGTCCTTATATACTATTTTTGCATTCATCTATTTATGTCATAGAGGCATTATCCATCACCAATTAGTGTCAAAAAAGTCTTACTTGGCACTTTACTAAAAGCTATTTTTGCATTTTCCTAAAATATAGGTTACTTTCAATACCTCTGACCCTCCATTAGACCTTATCTAAGGAATTCCCATCTAAGCTCTCAGGATCCATTAATTAAGGAATTCCCCCCTACCTTAGCTTGTCAGAGATACATTAGCACTCCTACATGGCGCCAGGTCTTATCTTGACATCCTAAAAAGTCTTAATTTGTCTTTTGTCCATTAGGTTATCTATTGTTGTTGACACTTAACATATATCTCTGGCACTTAGGGTGAACTTTGGTCTCTGGTAATGGGGAGACAGTTATTTGCTGAGTAGAGTGTATTTTGGGGCTATATGCACACGGTCTGCTTATGATTACATTTTTCCTATTCCTATTTCTAATATGATTACATTCAATATATAGAATCATAGAATCATGAGGTCTCTTCCAACTCTACTATTCTATGATTCTATGATTCTATATATTGAATGTAATCATATTAGAAATAGGAATAGGAAAATGTAATCACAAGCAGACTGTGTGCATATAGCCCCAAAATACACTCTGCTCAGCAAATAACTGTCTTCCCATTAGCAGAGACCAAAGTTCACCCTAAGTGCCAGAGATATATGTTAAGTGTCCACAACAATAGATAACCTAATGGACAAAACTTGTATATAGTTTCCAATACAAATATTATATTTTCCCAATACACCTTCATCAGTTGCAAAGGTGTAATAACAGAGAGGTTGTGGACCATATTTTATTTCTGTGGTCCAGGGACCACAGGTTGGGAACCACTAATCTACACAATAGGATTAATGCAGTTTCATACCATGGCTCAATGCTGTGAAATGTTGGGGGTTGTACTGAGGTGTTTAGCCTTCTTTGCCAAAGAATGCTGGTGCTTCATCAAGTGTGATCCTATCACACTGAGCTTGAAACATAGCTTCATTGCCATTTGTTTGCTCTTGTACATTCCCTGCTATGCAATTGCACAATAAAACACATTGGCAGATACATGATGGGATGCACTATACTGGCATTCAGAAAAACGATGATGGCATAATTCCGTGGCTTGTAGATTTATGCTATGCAGATTTGAGAGATCACTCGTAAGTTGCTATTATAATATATTGTATTTTATTACATTTATTTATTTATTTTGTCTGTAGTGAGCTTTTCGGCTATTTGTTAGAATTGTCACCTCTCTCCTCAGAGAGTATTCCTTTATTGATACGAGTCAAAATGCAGTTCTTACATTGATCTGTGGATAAGTCAACCCAGGTTTTTGAGTCATTTTTTAAAACTAAAATGTCTTGACTTCTACATGAGCACAATTTTGTTTTGTTTTTTTTTCGTGTCAGGAGCAACCGGAGTTGCTTCTGGAGTGAGAGAATTGGCCGTCTGCAAGGACGTTGCCCAGGGGACGCCCGGATGTTTTGATGTTTTTACCATCCTTGTGGGAGGCTTCTCTCTTGTCCCCGCATGGAGCTGGAGCTGATAGAGGGAGCTCATCCACACTCTCCCCAGGTGGGATTCGAACCTGGCAGCTTTCAGGTCAGCAACCCAAACTTCAAGTCACTTAGTCCACTACATCATCTGGGGGCTCCAGTTTTGTACACAATTTTGTAATACTTAATCTATCAAAAAGTAGGATTCATTGAACACCAAAAGCCTGAGCAAAGGGTTACATGATTACATTTACAGTAGAGTCTCACTTATCCAACACTCACTTATCCAACGTTCTGGATTATCCAACGCATTTTTGTAGTCAATGTTTTCAATATATCATGATATTTTGGTGCTAAATTCGTAAATACAGTAATTACAACATAACCTTACTGCGTATTGAACTACTTTTTCTATCAAATTTGTTGTGTAACATGATGTTTTGGTGCTTAATTTGTAAAATCATAACCTAATTTGATATTTAATAGGCTTTTCCTTAATCTCTCCTTATTATCCAACATATTCGCTTATCCAACGTTCTGCTGGCCCGTTTACGTTGGATAAGTGAGACTCTACTGTATATCTAAAATGCCTACGCTTATTTATTTCTTTTATGTTGTTTAATTATACCTTGCCATTCTTATTATATGAGATTCAAAGTGGATCACAACATATATTTATAATTAAAACATATATTGATAGTCTGTAAGATATTTATAGTGTACTAGCTGTGCCCAGCCACACGTTGCTGTGGCGTAGTCATATGGTATGGAAAATAAAGTAATGAGAAGCATCCAGGCTTTGAGGCTGCAAGGCTATTCAGTGTTAATCAAGCTGGGTAACAAAGGGGTTTATTTATCTGTGGAATGTCCATGGTGTATAAAATCCACACTGAAATGGGTTATATGGCAGTGTGGACTCAAGATAATCCAGTTCAAAGCAGATACTATGGATTATGTGCCTTGGCATTCTGGATTATAAAGCTGTGTGGAAGGTCATTGAGTCTACACTGCCATATAATCCAATTCAAATCAGATGATCTGTGTTTTGTAGGCAGTGTGGAAGAGGCTTAAGTGAACCTTGCCTGTCCCCTGGGCGCCATTGTGGCTGAGGGGGTTGCTATGACACAAAGGGGGCAGGGCCTAAAGGGGGCAGGGCCTACCCTTCTGACTGGCAGACGGGGAGAACGGCTCTTCCCCGTCCTCTGTAATTTGGACTTTCTAGGTTTTTTTTTTTTTGGAAGACATAGATTGGATGACTATATCTTTTGTGGCCAAATTTGGTGTGATTTGGTTCAAGGGTTTTGTTGTTTACTCCATGAGGAAAATGCACATTACAATATTTTATATATAGATGAATATAGCTTAAGATATCTATATCATACTGTGTGATAGGAATACATATATGACATTTCTCTGGAGTTAATAAGGGTATACTGTATATACTCGAGTATAAGCCTAGTTTTTCAGCCCCTTTTTTAAGACTGAAAAAGCCCCCCTCGGCTTATACTCGGGTGAGGGTCCTGATTGGCATATATTTGGGTCAGCTTATACTCGAGAATATATGGTACATTTATTATTTTTCTCTATTGTTATTGGTATTATGACATTTATTATTTTTCTCTATTATTGTTGCTGCTATTACATTTATTTTACTCTGTTTTTATTATTATTAATACATTTATTATTTCACTCTGATCTTATAATAATATTAATAATAATAATTGCATTTATTATTTTACTCTATTTATTATTACTTGTATTATTTTCCTGTATCTATTATTATGATTATTACATGTATTATTTTACTCTATTATTATTAAAAGGATACATAAGCACATTGACATTGAAGAAGATGAGAATAATGAGTTGGACAGTCTTATCTTAAATTTGAGCTTTATGTAAATATTCAAAAACATTTAACCTACTGATGCCTCAATTAATATAATTTTATTGGTACAGTAGAGTCTCGCTTATCCAACATAAACGGGCCAGCAGAACATTGGATAAGCGAAAATGTTGGATAATGTAATGTAATTTTATTGGTATCTATTTTTATTTCTGTAATTTACCACCCTCAGCTTATACTGGAGTCAATGTTCTCCCAGTTTTTTTGTGGTAAAATTAAATGCCTCGGCTTATATTCGGGTCGGCTTATACTCGAGTATAGACAGTATATTATTTCACCTATTCTCCTCAGTTTATGCTGTAGACTTCTACATACTTCCCTAAGAGCAAGACTCACTGAAGTCAATGGGGTTTACTTCCGAGTAAACATGTACAGAAGAAGTGTACTGCCAGTTATTGTATCCGTTATTCCAGAATGATTTCTTTGATGTGGTTTTTCAAATATACTTATCTCTCGAATAAGTGTTTCTTGCTTCGAAGGAAAATGTACCGTCTCTCTTCACACTTTCAAAATGTTGGCATCTCCATATGTATTGAACCTGAGAATCTCTTATTTCGTTCTTAAATAACATAGTGACATATCTTTGTGATTTTCTATTTCTTCCAACTCAGTCTAAGGTATTATCTATGGCCACATTCATATCACCTCCTAAAATAATTTCCCCTGCTGCAAAATCTATTTGAATGCTTACAGGGCTCTAAAGAAATCATAATCTTTGTTCAGAAGGATATATGCAGCTCATTCCTGGTTTCTTTTTTGATGTCTTTCCTTTCATAACAATTTATCAATCTGCTTTATTCAAATATATGCCATTAACCTCTAAGCGAAGGTTCTTGAATTCACTCTTTTTTCTTGCGTCTTATCCATTGTGGCGTATGATTCTCCATATTTATTATTCCGAGTGTAATTGTTTGCAACAGAACCTCTTCCCTTAATACGGTATTTTTCCCCCTCCATAATTCCCTATACTTATAAATATGATTCAATCCATTTGCATTTATTGATTATCTGTGCATGGTTGCCTTAATTGCCTACAAGGTATACAGTGTGTAATACACTGAAATAAAAGTAGCAAGAATGGAGGCTTGCTTAAAAGGAGGCAATATTGCGTTACAAATCTAACTCCCAGAATCATGAGGTTAAGATACTTTGGGATGGCAGTCAGGATTCAGGTTGTCTCCTGAGTTCGGGCTTGACAAGATAGCTGAGCTGGTTCCTAAATGGAACCTTTTTGGAAATGTCTTAAACATCTTCCCATGGAACCGAGGCACCTAATTTTACCACAAAAAAAACTGGGAAAACTTATTGACTCGAGTATAAGCCAAGGGTGGGAAATGCAGCAGCTACTGGTAAATTTCAAAAATAAAATTAGATACCGATAAAATTACATTAATTGAGGCATCAGTGGGTTAAATGATTTGAATATTTACTGTATTTCAAAGAAAAACAGTAAACTAACTCTATAAGAGGAAAAGCAACAGTAGCTTTATAATAATAATCATCATCAACAGCTTCATTTGTACCCTGCCCTATCTATCTCCCCCGGGGACTCAGGCCAGCTTCAACATAGTAACAGGCAAACATATAATGCCTACATAAACAATGCAGAGCTAGATATACATCTATCATTATATATACTAATTTCACATGTGTATTTCCCCCTGAAACCTTTGCAAATCCTCTCTCTATGTGCATTTTCCTCCTGCAATATTTGCAAGTCCTATTTATCAATGTTTATATCTATCTAGACATCTGTGTGTGCGCGCATGCGCATTTTCCCTCTGCACTTGCAAACATGTGAGGGTAAAATTCATATAAAATTCATATATAAAATTAATGTATACATATAGGAACAGATATACAGGTACATGGAAATCTCTAGTTATCTATATTTGCATAGGATTTGCAAAGACCTGTAAACATATGAGGGGAAAATTCATATATTAATGTATTTGTAGGGGGAACATCTATATAAATATTTAGAAGCTTTGGGGCATGCGTTTGCCCAAGGAAGAAATGCAAGCAAAGCCCCCCTAAAAACAACTTTGTCCTTTTTTCTCCTGCCCTTTCCCACCTCTTTTCTTTCTCCCTTTTTCAAACTCTAAAAGTAGCCAGAAAATGCTTTTTAAAACTTCTCTCCCCCTCCCAAAAAAGCCCACCTCATTTTTGTTTCCTTAGGAATAAAAAGAAATACACACCTTCTGTTGCTCTCTTTTCCCTCCTTCCCTCCCTTTGGACTCAAATGTTCTTGCAATAATAGTAGTAGTAGTAGTAATAATAATAATAATAATAATAATAATAATAATAATAATAATAATAGTAATAATAATAATAATAATAATAATAGCAATGAATCGTGCAAATTTGCAAGAATATCTTTTTTTCTTCCCTTATGCCCATGCAATCTGGCTTGCAAGGGTTTCTCTCGCACTCTCCTTCCGCTTTTGAAAACATTCGTTTCTTCTCTGTCTCTCTCTCTCAAAAAAATATAAGATAACCAGCCTGGGAGGAGAAGCAGAGGAGGGAGGTTTTGGAAAAGAAAACATACTGTGGCCTCCAGGCTCCACTGCTGGCTTGACCTTGACCCGAATATAAGCCGGGGGAGGCTTTTTCAGCTCATAAATAAGGGCTGAAAAACTCGGCTTATCTTCGAGTATATATGGTATATATGTGTATATATGCAAGTAAATAGCAGTAAGAGTAATACGAGTCAGTAGTCCATAATATAATGTTCACAATAGTTCAAAAGATCATTCTTCAAAGTCTTTCAAAGTTGTAATCCACAAACAGAATACAAAGAGTTCCAGCAAAGAGTCAAAGTCAGCAAACAGCCAGGAGTTGCAGGAATCAGGGACAAGACGCAGCAAAAATGCCAACTGTAATCCACATGGAAGGTATCCCTTGGAGAGCAGGAAAAAACAGGAATAACAAGGAGAGGTAAACTCGAGAGTCACAAGGCACAAACTGCGACTGGATATCCTGGAAACAGCATGGGAACAAGGCAAGGAGCAAGAGACAGGAACGGAGATGCTTCTTCCAAGAAGGCAACATTGACACTGCAAAGAAAACAAGGTGCGAGATCCCTTTAAGGAAACCTCAGAGCTACCGTTCATGAGATCCAGGACAATCACAGCTTCCCATAGGAAAGTTTATTAACTGAAGCGTTTGAGAGTCAAACGTTTACTTCTTCTCAGCACTTCTCTTTGACTCCTATCCTGTGAGATAGATTGCCTCTGATCAAAAGACTCATCCTCCCCCACAACAACTCCATCTGGTGAATTTAGCCTTGAGTTAACATCGGAATGTTCCTCTGTAACCACAACTTCAGGCACCTGCAAAGCCATTGGGCTCTGATCCAAATCCCAGAGAGGCTCAAAATCTAAATCAGCCTCTGAGTCCCACTCTAACTCCTGTGGAGGGCCAGATCCTGACGGCTGAGCTATAACACTAGCATGCAACCACGCTGCTACCCCAGTTCACCCATGGAACCCTACCAGAAGTCATCCTATGCTGTCTGATGGCCGGTGTGAGGCTCTGTGAGTTAACTGAGGCAGAAGTGTCCTAGGACTCTTTTTTCCCCACATGTGATGAGTTCTTGAGTCATGACACACACCTTGGCCTGTGTGGTTCCGTTGCTTTCAAAAAGACCATGACCTCAATGTGGAGGCTGGATGGGGGAAGAGAGCTGCCTTGATGAGTGGCGTATTGGTTGACATCAGCCAGAGACCCCCAGGGCAGCGAACAGGCCAAGCAATCCCTATTGGACTACCAAGTGGGTTCAACTGGCACCTGTGATGCTAACTTCAGACTACTTGGATGGTCAATTTAGAACTGCCTCTATACACATTATCCCTGATGTGGTTTCACCATCAATTAGAATGAGAGCAGTATGATGGGAGCAGCATTTCTCATTGATCATTTTGGTCGCCCTTCTTTGGACACGTTCTATCTTGTCAACATCCTTCTTGAATTGTGGTGCTCAGAACTGGAATGATGGACTCCAACTCTCCTGGGTTTCAGGAAAGCCGTGAAGACATGACTATGTACTCAGGCATTTGAGGAGTAACATCTGATGTCGATATGACATGAATCCAAGAGTACATGAAGGTGTTAGTGGACGAATTTAATTATGCATTTTAAATTTTATAATTCATGGTTTAATAGAGTTTAATTAGAGTTTTAATTAATGCGGTACTGTTTTATTGTTTATGGATTCTGTTACTGTTTTATTGAATGTATTTTGTGCAATATAATTGCCGACTGTTGCAAGCCGCCCTGAGTCCCTCTGGGTGAGAAGGGCAGGGTAAAAGTGATGTAAATAAATAAATTGGAGTTAGGTCTGATAGAGGAATGAATAGAAAAATTGGCTCTCTTGTAAAACAATTATTGCTCTCATAAGGATATATACTAGGCATGTCCGATCGATGAAAAATATGTTTCAATTCTCGTTTTGGCGCTTGGATATAGAAAGTATTTCCAATTTTTTCACCCAAAAATTTCGGATATTTCCGAAAATTCATAATGATTTTAAATGTTTCTAAAATGGCGGACGCGCATGCGCAATCGCCCAAAAAAAGGAACCCGAGGGGGGACAGACTTTTACAGGGGTCTCCCGCCCACATTTCTTGAGCTATCCTCATCAAATTTGCCATGCCCTTGCAAGTTGTGCAAAGATACTTTGAAAACTAGAAATTCCCTTGCTATATTTGTAAGCAAGAAGGACACTGGAAATCAATGGTGTCTCTGGCTATGTAATCCCACAAGCCTCAAGCCAATGCCTTCAATTAGAAATGGACCAAACAATGCCCTGGCAAGGAGTGCAAAGATACTTTGAAAACTAGAAATTCCCTTGCTAAGAGAAAGAACCAGCGACAAAACCCTTGGTGTCCATCTTGGAAGCTTCTGATTGGCCAGGGAGCGGCAGCCAAGTTAGGCTGCGCTAAGCTCCCATTCAAGGTAGGTTGCAGAAACAAAAATGTTTTAAAAAATATTTTAAAAAATATATTTAAAACAATTGAGGTGGGGGAATTAATGAAACATTAAGAGACAATTAGAGAATGGGCCAACAATGGTTCGAATTACATTGCTGGTTGCGCTGTGAGACAATGTCTCGGAATGCGTATCAAAAAGCGAGAACAATCCGAAATAAATCCAATATACAATTCAATACCATTTTTTGGACATGTCTAATATATACAGCTACAAACAGAGAAGCAATATGTCGTGATGGTCACATTGCCTATTACAGAAGGAAACAGAAGGTGAGTTACAAGGAGAAGGCAGCCTCCAGTTTTCTGACATACTTGACATTGATCCAATGGAGTCACTCAGACTACTTCCTAGACTTTTCTCACGTAGTCATAATATTTCAGATTGTTTTCTCTGGTTTTATGTATCCACCTGGTTTATGGTAACATTCGATATAAGAGAGGAAATGGGTCCTAAAATGTTCTCCCTCTCCTGCAATCTCTTGGAATCTTGATGCAGATGTTTCAAGAGCTATACAAACAAAAATATCCTTCAGAAGGATAACAAGCCTTTAATCTTCCTTGCTATGCTCCCATTACTACAGTATGCATAAAAGCCAACTTATCTTCCAAAGGCTACAGCTGCAAGTCATGTGCACATGCAGCATGGCTTCAAGTGGAATGATGTAATTTTAAAGATTTTATTGAATCAAGCCAATCCAGAGACACACATTCACACACTTTAGCACAAGGATGGGAAAAGTGATGTATGTTTAAAAGTATATACTGTAATTTGAAACAGAAAAATCCATGCACCTTTTAGAAGGATTTTCTTCAGGCTCTGTGCTGATCAGGATTCTATGGAAATGCATGCATGTAACACAGGGCACAAAATATCATACAATATTCCTGTTTGTTTATGTAGCTTAATGGTAAGACTGTATTCTTCTTACCGAATAACTTTCTGTTACTATAGCTGCAGTATTGAAAATACCATCCTAGGATAATTATTTCAAACAAATCCAATTATTTGAATCTCTTAAAATTCTGTTTATTTTGTTGTGTTTGGAGAAGGGAAAACTCTAAGAAATATTAACATACCATGAAGGCAACTCTTCACTGTGATATTCCCAAGTCTATTAGTGTTTATGGTGGATGGAAATGGACCACTCAACTATGAACACTTCAACTGCTCTGATTTGTAGTTAAAAGTGGGATTGTTCACACCGGATTTTTTTTTTTTTTGTATAGACTGGACCATATATGGCTATCACAAATACAATAAAATACACTTAAAGCAGATCAATGTGCTTCAAGAAAAGATGTATTAAATGGTTACTGTATATACTCGAGTATAAGCCTAGTTTTTCAGCCCTTTTTTTAAGACTGAAAAAGCCCCCCTCGGCTTATACTCAGGTGAGGGTCCTGGTTGGCTTATATTTGGGTCAGCTTATACTTGAGAATATATGGTACATTTATTATTTTCCTCTATTATTATTGGTATGATTACATTTATTATTTTACTCTATTGTTGTTGCTACTATTACATTTATTTTACTCTATTTGTATTATTATGAATAATACATTTATTATTTCACTCTGATCTTATTCTTATTCTTATTATTATTTTAATACAACACATTAAACAAGATATATATGCTGGATTTCGTATCACAAAACCACAAGTCAAACACTTCCCAAGTGTCTAGGACTGTGTGATGTATTTTCGGATGATGCATTCAGATCCCAGCAGGGTGGCCTTTTGCAGTTGGCAGATCGTAATTTTGTCAATGTCTGTTGTTTCCAAATGCCGGCTGAGATCTTTTGGCACGGCACCCAATGTGTCGATCACCATCGAGACCACCTGCATTGGATTATTATTATTATTATTATTATTATTATTATTATTATTATTATTTTACTCTATTTATTTATTTTACTCTATTTATTATTACTTGTATTATTTTCCTGTATTTATTATTATTACATGTATTATTTTATTCTATTATTATTAAAAGGATACATAAGCACATTTACATTGAAGAAGATGAGAATAATGATTTGATTAGAGTTGGACAGTCTTATCTTAAATTAGAGCTTGATGTAAATATTCAAAAACAATTAACCTACTGATGCCTCAATTAATGTAATTTTATTGGTCCCCTCTTGTGGGTGAGAAGGACGGGATATAAATGCTCGAAATAAATGAATAAATAATATTGTAGCCCAGTAAGCAACACATTTGACCATTGACGACAATTTCGCTATGTCTTATATTCTCTTCTTCAGGTCGGCGGGCATACTATGCTTCCCATCCGTTGGATGCCTCCTGAGAGTATCATGTACCGGAAATTCACAACGGAGAGTGATGTCTGGAGTTTTGGGGTGATCCTCTGGGAAATCTTCACCTATGGGAAGCAGCCTTGGTTCCAACTGTCAAACACAGAGGTATTGGGGATGCCGGGATCAGCAGAGATAACACTCTCCAATGGAGAGAAAGATGGTGTTGATATATGTCGGTGGGAAATAGAAAGAATAGTCACTACTTTTTCATTTCTTAGCCAAAACAAAATAGGTTTCTCTTAATTCAAGATGCTCAACTGGTAAGAATAGTGCAATAGTGAGGAATTATTATTTCCTACATTATTTCCAGGCAGACAACCCTGGTGAGTATTTTTTTTTTTTTGTCCAAAATTGCGGAAAGAGCAGCAATCTTCAGAACAAAAATCTCACACAAAAAATCTTTTAACTTCAAAAGTGGAACAATACCGCATAGCCAAATTAAATACCACAGCCTGGTTCTTACATTATCAGTAAACTTCAATTTCATGACAGGTTGTATTCATGACAAAAACATGCTTATAAGAATATTTGTGACAGACATTTCCAGATCTTCCTGTAATTCAGTGTAGGTAAAGGGTAGAGTTTGTTAATAGATGCTACCCAAAACACGGCATGTTTATCCTTTGAAAACATTGATACAACGTAACCAGGGCACAATACCTCCAAAGTTTCAGAAAGATTCGCACATCCACTGATTTGTAAGGATTTTTTTTTCAATTTCAGCACCTTGGACAAGTCATTCTCTAAATGAATGATACCTCTATCAATCTATCAATGACAAGAAAGAAGGCAACATGGCTGCTGGCTGGCTGTTGTAGTTAATCACCTTGATTAGCATTGAATAGCTTCATCTCCTGGCTTCTTCCTGCCTGGGGGCATCATTTGTTCAGAGTTGTTAGCTGCTAATCAAGGTGATTAACTACAACATTCACACTGGCTTCCAACTGACAAAGAGTTCTTCTCTCACCCTGGACTTTCCACAGATACAGTAGAGTCTCACTTATCCAACACTCGCTTATCCAACGTTCTGGATTATCCAACACATTTTTGTAGTCAATGTTTTCAATACATCGTGATATTTTGGTGCTAAATTCATAAATACAGTAATTACTATGTAGCATTACTGCATATTGAACTACTTTTTCTGTCAAATTTGTTGTAGAACATGATGTTTTGGTGCTTAATTTATAAAATCATAACCTAATTTGATGTTTAATAGGCTTCTCCGTAATCTCTCCTTATTATCCAACATATTTGCTTACCCAACATTCTGCTGACCCGTTTATGTTGGATAAGTGAGACTCTATTGTATATATAAACCTTCCTTGCTTAGTTTCTCCATGCCCCACAACCTCTGAGGATGCCTGCCATAGATGTGGGTGAAACGTCAGGAGAGAATACTTCTAGAACATGGCCATACAGCCCGGAAAACATACAACAACCCTACTTCCAAAATATTTGGAGATGGGTATTTTGATTCATTTCCATTCGGCAGGTGGGGGGAGGTGCTCTGGGTTCATAAGTTGCATTGTAAGTATGAATTTGCCGAAATACGACGTGCATCTGAATTTTTGCACAGCTCTTCTTTTCTTGATATGAATATTTTAAAAATAGTAAAAAAAAAAAATGGTCAGAAATTACTTGGTTAGTAAAGCTGCCTGACATTCAAGGTGGAGTTTGTGGGGTTGGTTTGGGAGATGGATTGTTGTGATGTCTTCATAATTGGCTTTTTACATGCAGGACCACGATTAAAAGGAATGTTTTGCTCCACAGGTCATTGAGTGCATCACCCAAGGCCGTGTCTTAGAGAGGCCTCGCGTCTGTCCCAAGGAAGTTTACGACATCATGCTGGGCTGCTGGCAGAGGGAACCTCAACAACGTCTGAACATCAAGGATATCTACAAGATCCTTCATGCTCTGGGCAAAGCCACACCAATCTACCTGGACATCCTTGGCTAGCTACGGCCACTTTTCAGATGTCGTTGTGTCCTTCTTCTCCTGTCCCTACCTCTCCCTTGACCTCAAGCCAACATATTCATATAAACTCAAGTGCCTGCTACACATACAACACTGAAAAAAAGAGAGACAATAAAATATACAAGCCCCCTCCCCTCCGAAGAAACAAGCAGTAAGACAATTTGGATTATATATAGCTAGAAATAATATAGAGAGAGGAAAGAAGACGAGAGAGAGGGAGAGAGAGAGAATCCTCTACAGTATTAACGAGAGAAATGGAAAAAGACAATATTTAACTCAAGGTGTGGAAGTGACTGTGAATCCTCTTGTTTTCTTTTGCGTCCAGCTGCTGGTTAGAACTCGGTTCACTTGGGAAAGCTGAAAGACAATCCCGTCAAAGGAGGAAAACCTGGAAAGGCTGTGCCTGATCGGGAGCTGCACTGTGTGGGATCAATCTCCATTCGTTGGGGAGAAACAATGGCATTTGGTAATGGATAATTCCTTGCCCTTCCTTCTGGAAAAACATTCTTTGCTGATCTCACCTACATTCCTCGTGTCCCTTTTTCTTCCTCCCGCCCAGAATACCAGAAGTTTTTGGATTTTTCCACATGTGCAGACTCTACCCTTTTGGAACCCTTTTGGAACGTTTACAGATCGAAAGGCGTGCCTCACCTACGGGTAAATGAACACGTACCAGGAAATCATCATCCGACGACAAGAACTGGATATGGCATTTTTCTGCCTCTCTCTTTTCTTTTTCTTGGTTTTCTTAAAAGAATGTCCTGGGAATGGCGTCGAGGAGCCAAACGACTGTCTATAAGAGCCATACAGGGAAAAGTGCATGAGACGGATATCTGGAACGTAACATCTCTCCTGTTGCCGATTTTGCTACTGGAATAATCGCTCCATGTGCACAACACAGATCTAGCTCAGCACAACCGTTGTTTCCAGACATGGTGGCTTGGAGGCCACGATCTTGATGAAAAAAATCAAGCCAGTTCTTCACATAATCTATACACACAGGCCGAATTGGTTCCGTTCCTTAATACTGTTTATGATAATTTATATCATACTGTTTTTTCTTGTACAAAACTATCTTACAATCTGTAGCGAGTTGAGTCTCCCATCAGTATTGTCCAGTAGGTAACGGGGGTGGGTGGGTTTATCCATGTGGATTCTGGACATGTTGTGGGGAGGGGGGTTTAAGGCCAAGAGAGTGAGAGAGGTTGAGAAAGTAAGGCACAGAGTTCATGGTGAAGCACAAAAGTTGAATCCAAATATCCCACAGTCCATGTCTCATGGCTGTGTCTGGAAGCAGCTGGCAATGTGACTTCGATGCTGGCTGCGGGGAAGTGACAATCCAGCGCCTGTCCTATATCTCTGGTTTTGTCTGCTGCCTTCATCCATAGTGGAGGGTGCTATGCCATCCTTTGAGTTGAGGAGTACTGTAATACCACTGCCAGGGGTTCGAAACACTGTCCAGTTTTCTACATGGAATGGGAGGGGGTATTGTGTTGTTCTTGGCCTCAGGGAGCAAAATATCTTGGGTCGGCCTTAACCCTGTCTCTCTTTTACAATGCTGATGTTCGGTGTCTAGCTGGAATGTAAACTGGAGAGGATAGAGGAGACTTTTCTGTTCCTTCTCTGGAGAAGCTAGAATGTGTCCATTTGTAACCCCGTAATTGAGCAGTAGGTGGTGAGATGGAGTTGTTTTGTGGCCGCCCTGCACCAAGGATGAGATTGGAGAGCAGGAAGAATGTCCTCGTCCCCAAGATATCCTGGTGGAAGCTTTTGCATATTCCGTCACAATCTCAAGATGTTGTAGTCCAAGCATAATTCTTCCCAGTTCCGGATCTGGGAAACTGAGCTCTTGGCCAACCACTGTGCCTCATCTGGTGTTGCCAACATTTCATCATTTCCCATCCTTCTGACAGGTAATCTAATCTAATTATTAATTATTTATTAGCCAGGAGCCTCCGGTGGTGTAATGGCAGGACTACCGACTTGAAGGTTGGGCTGCTGACCTGAAGGTTGCTGGTTCTAATCCAACCCCCCCCCCCCCAATTTTTTTTTCAGATTATAAAAAAATCTGGTTTACTCATGAATTTTAACTGGTTAACCAAATCCCCATGCTAAGTCTATGAGACGCAAAACATTAAGAGTCCCTCCAGGCACTATCTCAAGCAGATATTGACAGGTTTGTAGCAGGGAGGGGAAATTTTCAAAACCCCTCCCAAAATTTTTTTCTGGCTACGGCCCTGAATCCAACTCAGGGAGAGCGTGGATGAGAGCTCCCTCTGTCAACTCCAGCTTCCCATGCAGGGACATGAGAAAAGCCTCCCACAAGAACGGTAAAACATCAAAACATTTGGACGTCCCCTGGGCAACGTCCTTGCAGACGGCCAATTCTCTCACACCAGAAGCGAGTTGCAATTTCTCAACTTGCTCCTGACATGAAAAAAATAGTGCCTGAAGCCAAGTGCCTCTTCCACTAGACTGAGAGGTGCTCAGCTGCAGGCACGTTCTGGGTTTGCTTGCATGCCCTGTATCCCATGCCATCTCCGTAGAAAGAGAGTGTGTGTGAGGCGGGGTATGCAGTCAGGTCCAGAAAGCATGCACGTCTGCCAGTGCCTGAAGCCAAGCGCTTCTTCCTCTAGACTGAGAGGCGCTCAGCTGCAGGCACGTTCTGGGTTTGCTTGCATGCCCTGTATCCCATGCCATCTCCGTAGAAAGAGAGTGTGTGTGAGGCGGGGTATGCAGTCAGGTCCAGAAAGCATGCACGTCTGCCAGTGCCTGAAGCCAAGCGCTTCTTCCTCTAGACTGAGAGGCGCTCAGCTGCAGGCACGTTCTGGGTTTGCTTGCATGCCCTGTATCCCATGCCATCTCCTTGGAAAGAGTGTGTGTATGGCGGGGCATGCAGGCAGACCCAGAAAGCATGCACGTCTGCCAGTGCCTGAAGCCAAGCGCTTCTTCCTCTAGACTGAGAGGCGCTCAGCTGCAGGCACGTTCTGGGTTTGCTTGCATGCCCTGTATCCCATGCCATCTCCTTGGAAAGAGTGTGTGTGTGTGGCGGAGCATGGAGTCAGGCCCAGAAAGCATGCGTGCCTGCCAGTGCCTGAAGCCAAGCGCCTCTTACTCTAGACTGAGAGGTGCTCAGCTGCAGGCACGCTCTGGGTTTGCTTGCATGCCCTGTCTACCATGCAATCTCCTTGGAAAGAGTGTGTGTGTGTGTGGTGGGGTGTGCAGGCAGACCCAGAAAGCATGCACGCCTGCCAGTGCCTGAAGCCAAGCGCCTCTTACTCAGGCTAAGTGGCGCTCAGCTGCAGGTGCACTCTGGACCTGCCTGTTTTGTGCATCCAAAGAAATGGAAGACATGAAAAAACAGTAGAAAGTATAGAAGCCAATTTTGCGCACATGCCTAGTATATAATAGTCTATTTGCTTCTTTTTTCATCTTCAGTTTCACCTTTCCATATTCACCATCTCACTATAGCCACCATTTTATCATGGACTGAAAATATCTCCCTTCATATACTCCATGAGATCTGAATGTTGCCCTATGTGGAGTGCATGGAATTGATATGAGGATGGCATTTGGCAGCATGATCAAAAATAAATGACTCTCAAAGAAAGGGAGACTAATAGTTCCTGTAATTTGCGGAATTGCTGAAATACAGCCCCACCAAGATTGGCTGTGTCCATCAAGAGTAAAAACAAAATTCGCATGCAAAGCACCTTTATTTCAATTGCTTCAGCTCTCCGTTTGGTGACCTTGTTCTGTCCCTACCTCTCCCTTGACCTCAAGGCAACATCTATATATATAAAAGAGTGATGGCATCAGGGCAGCGGACAAAACAACAAAACTACAGGCCCCCCCAACCTCGAAATTTGACAACACAACCCATCATTCATGGCTCTAGATTGATACAACAAAAAGAAAAGAAAAATAAAGTCCTAATTAGAGGGAAAGGAATAATTGTTTTTATCCAATTGCTACCAGTTAGAGGGCTAAGCTCCACCCACTTGGTCTCCTAGCAACCTACTCAGTCCAGGGGACAGGCACAGTTAGGCCTCAGGCCTCTTCCACACTGCTTATAAGATACAGATTATCTGATTTTAACTGGATTATATGGCAGTGTAGACTCAAGGCCCTTCCACACAGCTATATTACCCATTTAGAATCTTATATTATCTGCTTTGAACTTTGATTATCTTGAGTCCACACTGCCAGATAATTCACTTCAGTGTGCATTTTATACAGCTGTGTAGAAGGGGCAGTTCCAGGCAGATAATATAAGATTACAAATATACAGTAGAGTCTCACTAATCCAACATAAACAGTGTCCTCTATCCTCACCACTTTCACAGTACACAAATGACCAAATGCATACTAAACATAAAGACAACCATACAACAGACATTCAATACCACCACTACCTCAACAAGTTCTCACCAATACCACCAGACAACGCCACAGCAACACGTGGCCGGGCACAGCTAGTATTCATATAAACTTGTGCCGGCTACATATCAAACAGTAAAAAGTAAAAATAAACATACAAGGCACCCCAAGAACCAAGCAGTAGGACAATTTGGGACTTTTGCCGATGGGTTGTTACCCTAAAAGAAAACAAATCTATGAGATGCTAGTTTGTCTACTTGTTGACTCCAGAGGGTGTTCAGGACAAAAACTAAACAAAATAAACGAGAAAGTTGCCCTATTTCGGTTGTCTACATAGGAGATTTTGAAAAATCTGCCCATAATCCTGCACAAACATAGAGAGAAGGAAACACAAAGAACAGAGGCTGTCATCAAAGCTGGAAAGATTTTATCCAGAGAGAAAGGAGAAAAAAGCCAGAAATGTAAGCTGTAGCAGTAAACCCTGAGTGATGTTGACGGTTCAAGGACCAGAGAGAGAAAAAATCAATAGCAAAAATCAACCCATTCTCTCTCCTTCTCTTTCAATCTCTATTCCACACTTTAAGGCTTCTATCTGCTACGACCCCTACGCTGCCTTTGTGGCTGGGTTTTAGTCATAATTGTCAAATGATGAAACATACAACCCTAAACTCCAAGTCTGGCAGGAGAGTGAAAGCAGTATTAATTTTTAAATGTGGATGTCAGTCAAGTGCAATGTACTTGTCATTTCTTTGTACTTGGCGTAGTCTGTTAAGGAGTGACTGAGCTGCTTTATTACAGATACATATTATACACACATATACATTTCACTTCCATTTCTATGCAAACTTAGAGATGGCGAAGTATAGAGTAAGGTGTTTCTTTGTCTGAAGGTGGTAGCCATTGCTGTACGCATCTACTTCTAGTAGGAATCTTATCCATCTTAGAATTCCATTCAGCTGCAGATACCAGATAATTTAAACAACCTCAACAGACCCGTATAAGGAAAAGCATTGAAGGCAGCAAGTGTGCATGAGAGAAGCTAGAACCAATTCCCTAAAGCATTTGGCATTCTTACAAAACCACTGAACCAGATTTGGCCACTCAGAATATATCACCAGCTAGCACTAATGTATGTTTGTAGGACTGAGTAAACAACAAAACCACTGAACCAAATCACACCAAATTTGGCCACTCAGAATATATCCTCAGCTAGCAAAAATGTATGTTTGTAGGACTGAGTAAACAACAAAACCACTGAACCAAATCACACCAAATTTGGCCACTCAAAATATATCCTCAGCTAGCACTAATGTATGCTTGTAGGACTGAGTAAACAACAAAGCCACTGAACCAAATCACACCAAATCTGGCCACTCAAAATATATCCTCAGCTAGCACTAATGTATGTTTGTAGGACTGACTAAACAACAAAACCACTGAACCAAATCACACCAAATTTGGCCACTCAAAATATATCCTCAGCTAGCACTAATGTATGTTTGTAGGACTGACTAAACAACAAAACCACTGAACCAAATCACACCAAATTTGGCCACTCAAAATATATCCTCAGCTAGCACTAATGTATGTTTGTAGGACTGAGTAAACAACAAAGCCACTGAACCAAATCACACCAAATCTGGCCACTCAGAATATATCCTCAGCTAGCACTAATGTATGTTTGTAGGACTGACTAAACAACAAAACCACTGAACCAAATCACACCAAATTTGGCCACTCAGAATATATCCTCAGCTAGCACTAATGTATGTTTGTAAGACTGAGTAAACAACAAAGCCACTGAACCAAATCACACCAAATTTGGCCACTCAGAAAATATCTTCAAAAGATTCCCATACGCCACAGCAATGCATGGCCGGGCACAGGTAGTAAATAATAATAATAATAATAATAATAATAATAATAATAATAATAATAATAATAATAATAATAATAATTGCTTTTTCTGTCCCGCCTCCATCTCCCCGCAGGGACTCAGCGACCACGCCCAAAGAACAAGTAATGAGCAGAGTAAAATACATGTAAAAACAACATCGTCAAACAGATCAAAACACATTAAAACCAAAATAATGCAATATAATAACAATAAAAACGCTAAGATAATAAGATGATAACATAAAAGGACCGCCATTTAGTGACAAAGTAAATAAAATGGGAGGGCGGTCTAAACAAGAGTATATGTATTGTAATACCATTTGGGAGCGTAAATGGACAAAGTGCTAAAACATTCTCTTAGAGAATTGGAGTGAGGTAGGAATACGAGTTACTTCCAACAAGTTTCTTTCACTAGCTGTGAAGGCTGAAGGCTCCAATGTCAGGTTGGAAATTGATCTGCTTTGAGTTTCTAAGCTTATTCCCACAATAGTTTCAATGCGTAGAATAGTTATTTTAAACCTCAATTAAAAACTTGGATTCACGGGTCTACTGACATTACTAGCCCCTACTGATCATCCTAAATGGTCTGGTTGTTTATCAGATATTCTGAAGACTATCCAAATCTGTCCACCTCCCTAAGCTTTTGCCTATTATCTGAAGGTATAGTTCAGATAATAGGCAAAGTTTTTCATACTTCATGCAGACACTCACTGTGAAGAGAAGTCCATTGCATCATCCAATCATTCCCGAATATACAACGTGTCCTCTCCCTTCTCCTTTTTGCAGTAGTGACTCATGGACCAAGCCTGGTGGGTCTCTCCACCAGCTTCTATTAATGGTATCTTATGTAATGTGTGCACTCTTGGCCCCATTGCCTATTTTTTGATTTTCTATTTGAGCTATTTTCTGTGAGTTCAGACCTTGGCTTTAAATATATTTCTTAATCCTCCGAAGAGAAATGAACCCCCTGGCCAAATCTAGTCCTTCAGATAATTAATTCTGTTGGAGATTTTCGCCGGGAAACAAATTAGTATGGGTTGGCTCCTCGTCTACAATAAATCACTTGAAGGTTTCTGCTGCTACCAACTGCATCCAGCCACTGAAAAATTACCCCAAACAAAAGAATAATTTGCACAAGAAGATTCACAATTTATCAGTTTTTGTGACAACATAACACCGTCAAATTATCATGTGCATGTTTAGATGAGGCAAGGAAAATGAAGCAGCACCAATAACATTTCATGTAACTCCAGGTCAGTGGAAGGTATCATCCTTGACAACAGTTCTGACATTCAACAAAATGTCATCTAGTGATGACTATGAATTATCCTTGGCAGGGAGCTCAAGAACAACCTGTGAAGAAGCCACTCTTTTCCAGGGAGATCAAAATGTTAACTATCCACCGCAGTGTGCACTTGCTATGTACAAGTATGAGGGTTGAATGAAAAGTAATGCCTCCACCTTCGTAACTCCTCAACAGTTGGTAGTACAGGTATGCGGCAGGTCCTGGCTTGTTCAGTAGACTCTCCTCTACAGTTTTGTTTGGTGGGAAGCCTTAGCATTGAATGGTTGTGTTGTTAAAGTGCAAAGTATGGAACCCTGCGCAGATGGGGAAGCCTTAGCATTGAACGGTTGTGTTGTTAAAGTGCGAAGTATGGAGCCCTGCGCAGACGGTCGGTCAATTTCGACTTAAGCAACGTGCAGTCACTGAATTCTTGACAGCAGAAGGTGTCACCCCAAAGGAGATTCATCAGAGAACACAAACTGTTTATGGTGATTGTGTTGATGTGAGTCCTGTGCATCATTGGGCGAGTAAGTTTAAAGATGTTGAGGTGGGAACATCTGACTTGCGTGACAAAGAGTTGGATGTGACGGCTTCAGAAAACTTGTTCATCGTTGGCAGAAATGTATCCAGTTGTCTGTTGATTATGTGGAAAAGTGAATAGTGGTAGTTAAAGAGCACATTCTAAGGATTATTGATTCAGGACGATCGTCATATCACTTAGAGAGAAATTTCAAGCATAATTGGCATTTCACAAGAATGTGTGGGTCACAATATTGCTTTGCTTGGCTGTCGGAAGATCTGTGCACGATGAGTCCTGTGAGACGCTGGTTGCGGAATCAGAGTGTCAACTTCTTCCGTGAGGGCTTAAGAAAACTCATTCATCATAGGCAGAAATGTATCCAATTGTCTGGTGATTATGTGGAAAAGTGAATAGTGGCAGTTAAAGAGCACATTCTAAGGATTATTTCTGCGTTTGATTTATTAAAATATTCCCATTCAAACCCAAGTAACGAAGGTGGAGGCATTACTTTTCATTCAACCCTCGTAGTTATATAAAGAGATCATGCAGCAGTTCCACCATATTGAAAACACTACCTTATTTTCATCATAGACCTCAATGCTTGGTTTGTTGGTTTTAGCTAGGTCCTCATCATAGTTTTGTATGGAAAGAAGATTCTCATACCAAACCTGATCATTTGAAGAGTTGGGTTTTGTATGAATAAATCCAAGAATCCTCTTGATATTGCTTTAATATCAGTCTTTCAATGGAGCTGGAATAAGTGAGACATGTATGAAATGAGTTGGTTGATTGAGTTGGTCAACCTCTGAGGATGCCTGTCATAGATGTGGGCGAAACGCCAGGAGAGAAAACTTCTGGAACATGGCCACACAGCCCGAAAGACATACAACAACCCTGTGATCCTGGCCATGAAAGCCTTCGACAACACAGTTGGTTGATTGTAAGACTACTGTGCATTAAGGTCATTTGTAAGGTCCAGCATCTAGCATCTGGAGAGGGACACCACAAGTCCATCAAAAGGGTGGAAAGACAGGAAGGACAGTAAACAAATTAGTATGAGTTGTCGAAGGCTTTCATGGCCGGGATCACAGGGTTGTTGTATGTCTTTCGGGCTGTGTGGCCATGTTCCAGAAGCATTCTCTCCTGACGTTTCGCCCACATCTATGGCAGGCATCCTCAGAGGTTGTGAGGTATGGATAAACTAAGTAAGGAAAGGAAAGAATATATATATGTGTAGATTCCAGGGTGTGGCAAGAGTCCTTTGTCACTGGGAAGCCAGCATTAATGTTTCAGTTAATCACCCTAATTAGCATTGGAAAGGTTTTGTCTCTTGCCTGGGGGCACCCTTTGTTCAGTCATTATCTGTCTTCTGCCCTCAGAGTGTTGGTTCCCATCTATTGTTTTGATTTTAGAGTCTTTTAATACTGGTAGCCAGATTTTGTTCATTTTCATGGTTTCCTCCTTTCTGTTGAAGTTGTCCACATGCTTGTGGATTTCAATGGCTTCTCTGTGTCGTCTGACATGATAGTTGTTGGAGTGGTCCAGCATTTCTGTGTTCTCAAAAATTATATCCTGTGTCCAGGCTGGTTCATCAGGTGCTCTGCTATGGCTGATTTCTCTGGTTGAATTAGTCTGCAGTGCCTTTCATGTTCTTTGACTCTTGTTTGGGCAATGCTGCGTTTGGTGTGAGTATGAGTTGGCTTCTAGTCTACAATAAATCACTTGAAGGTTTCTGTTGCTTCCAACTGTGAATAGCTAGTGAGTTTTGAAGATAAAGCTATATAGCAAGCTCTCAAGGATCATTGGGTTTGTAGGACCAGAGGAAATGTTATTTGTGGTATCTGTGCAGTCAGTGACACAAAGAATTAGGATGCTAACTCCAGAGGCCCTTCTTTGAGTCTGATGGCAACCAAAAATGCTTTTCTTTGTATCGTGCCAGGCAAGATGTAGTAGATTCAGGATGAAGCAGTAAGTGCTCTTTAGAGCCCCATTTCCTTTCATATTTTCTATACGCTCATCTAGCTCGAGATCGTTTTCTGAAACAAGAATCAGAACAACGTGCAACTAACCAGGGACACAAGGCAAACCACAGAGAACAATTTCACTTTCCCCGCAGGAGGCAAGCCTGGGTTACTTAGAAGGTCGTTCTCATCTCTGCTGGCTCAGATGCCCCATTGGCCCCAATTTCAGAGCCATCTTCAGACCACTCAGAAAGTCTTCTTCTCAACGCCCCTTTCCTTTTTCATAAACAACTGACTTTTTTATTCTTGGGGGGGGGGGGGGACATATATACAGAACAATAATGTCCTAGCTATGCCCGGCCACGTGTTGCTGTGGCGAAGTATGGTGTTATGGGAAATAAAGTATTGAGGAATTGGTGGTAGTTGAATCCCTTCTTATTATCCAACATACCCTGTTTCCCCTAAAATAAGACATACCCAGAAAATAAGACCTAGTAGAGGTTTTGCTGAATTGCTAAATATAAGGCCTCCCCCGAAAGTAAGACCTAGCAAAGTTTTTGTTTGGAAGCATGTCCGCCAAACAGAACACTCAAGCATGCAGGATTGGTAAATGTACATACCATAGAGTGTTGTACATGGAAATACAGTAGAGTCTTACTTATCCAACATTCTGGATTATCCAACACATTTTTGTAGTCAATGTTTCCAATACATCGTGATATTTTGGTGCTAAATTCGTAAATACAGTAATTACTACATAGCATTACTGCATATTGAACTACTTTTTATATCAAATTTGTTGTATAACATGTTTTGGTGCTTAGTTTGTAAAATCATAACCTAATTTGATGTTTAATAGGCTTTTCCTTATGCCTCCTTATTATCCAACATATTCACTTATCCAACATTCTGCCGGCCTGTTTATGTTGGATAAGTGAGACTCTACTGTATTGGTAGTAATAAGAAGTTCTTGATAGGATTCACAGTTTGTCTGGTTATGCTGGTTTGCGATGGCAACTACTGTACAGTATGTAATAAATGTTCATTTTTTGTTCAACAATAAATGTGAATTCTTCTTCATAGAAAAATAAGACATCCCCTGAAAATAAGACCTAGCACATCTTTGGGAGCAAGAATTAATATAAGACACTGTCTTATTTTCGGGGAAACACGGTATTCACTTATCCAACCTTCTGCCAGCCTGTTTATGTTGGATAAGTGAGACTCTACTGTATATTTATAATCTTATATTATCTGCTTAGAACTGGATTATATGAGGCCCCTTCTACACAGCTGTATAAAATACACACTGAAGTGGATTATATGGCAGTGTGGAGTCAAGATAATCCAGTTCAAAGCAGATAATATAAGATTATGAATGGGTTATATAGCTGTGTGGAAGGTCCTTGAGTCTGCACTGCCATATAATCCAGTTCAAATCTGATAATCTGTATTTTATAGGCAGTGTGGAAGAGGCCTGAGGCCTAACTCTGCCTGTCCCCTGGGCTGTGTGGGTTGCTAGGAGACCAAGTGGGCGGAGCTTAGCCTTCTAACTGGCAGCAATTGGATAAAAACAATTATTCCTCTCCCTCTAATTAGGACTTTATTTTTCTTTTCTTTTTGATGTATCAACCTAGAGGCATGGATGAGGGGTTGTGCTGTCAATTTTCGAGGTGGTGGGGTGTTTAGTTTTGTTGTTTTGTCCGCTGCCGTGATTCCATCACTCTTTTATATATATAGATGTGTATATACACTCTTGTAAAAATCCCAAGAAATGTAATACAAATCAGGTTTCTACAACTCTATATTAAAGTAATTCTCTTCAAACTGTATTGCATATAACAAAATTGCTTTCAGGATATCATAAACAAAGGTACAATATCCATGTCATAATCTCACAAAGTATACTATATCAGGAGTAAATAACAGACATAAAGAGACTACCAAGTCCATATTATTCCTGGAGTTGCGTAGAATCTTGGGCCAATGTCAATTGTAGTAAAGATATTCAGTCTCCAAAGTAACAGTTTCTATATTCAAAGGAATTCTTCGTTTGCTTTGCAACGCCAAGAACTGGCATACAACAAACTCCCATATTAACATTACTAAGGAAAAGTTTTTTTAAAAAAAGAAAATGATAAAAAATATATATAGTCTGTCGTGGGAATAGACCTACATCTGCATACAGAATTTCCCCATGGGATTCAATCTGGTTTAGATAACAAAGCGGGTGATCTATGGCCTAAATAACAGCAGTCCTTGTGAAAGGTTGTTTTTCTCTCCTTACAGACTTGACCGGCTTCTTACCAGAAGCCAACAACAATGTCTCTATTAAAGAAATTGGTAGCAGCAGGATCTCAAATTGCACTTATTCTCTTTTTTGTTTTGTTTCTGGCTTTATGAGAAATGTCTGCGTGGTCTTTATGTAGCTGAGGAACAAAACACTTTTCTAAAACAAATGGTACAGGTTCTTATGGGCTTTACCATTGTAGATGGTAGTGTTTGGGCAGTTTTGTCCAGTGTAGAATATTCCATTCATTTCAAGGTTGTGGAAGTGGGACTCCTATTGCTCGTACAGATGCCCGTTACATGAATGTTTATATGTGCTTACTTACTTAGGCGGCGATCCCTCGTAGTTCGAGGACGATTGTCTTCCATCCTTGGTGTCTTGGGGGTGGGTTCTTAGGTGGCTGAAGAGACCTATTCTTGATCTGCATGTTCTCCTTCAGTGAGGACATCGGTTTCCAGGTGGAAGGCGGTCTCGGTCGGGGTTAGCTTGACGCTCCTTCCTCTTGGCACATTTCTCCCTTAAGCCCTCCATTTGTGCCTCTTCGAACTCCGCAGCACTGCTGGTCACAGCTGACCTCCAGTTAGAGCGCTCAAGGGCCAGGGCTTCCCAGTTCTCAGTGTCTATGCCACAATTTTTAAGGTTGGCTTTAAGCCCATCTTTAAATCTCTTTTCCTGTCCACCAACATTACGTTTCCCATTCTTGAGTTCGGAGTAGAGGAGCTGCTTTGGGAGACGGTGATCTTTGGGCATTCGGACAACGTGGCCAGTCCAGCGGAGTTGATGGCATAGGAGCATCGCTTCAATGCTGGTGGTCTTTGCTTCTTCCAGCACACTGACATTTGTCCGCCTGTCTTCCCAAGAGATTTGCAGGATTTTCCTGAGGCAACGCTGATGGAAACGCTCCAGGAATTTGGTGTGACGTCTGTAGACCATCCACGTTTCGCAGGTATAGAGCAAGGTTGGGAGGGGAATGGCTTTATAAACAAGCACCTTGGTCTCTCTACGGATGTCCCGGTCATCAAACACTCTCTGCTTCATACGGAAAAATGCTGCACTCGCAGAGCTCAGGCGGTATTGTATTTCAGTGTCGATATTGATTTTTGTGGAGAGGTGGCTGCCAAGGTAGTGGAAATGGTTGACATTTTCTAATGTTACATCATTAAGTTGTATTCCTGGCATTGCAGATGGTTTAGCTGGTGCCTGTTGGAAGAGCACTTTGGTTTTCTCGATGTTCAATGAGAGGCCGAGCTTCTCGTATGCTTCTGTGAAGGTGTTTAGAGTGGCTTGTAGGTCTTCTTCTGAGTGTGCACAGACTACGTTGTCATCAGCATATTGGAGTTCCATTACAGATATTGTGGTGACCTTGGTTTTGGCTCTCAGTATGCTGAGGTTAAATAGCTTGCCATCTGTCTGATAGATGATTTCCACTCCGGTGGGAAGCTTGCAAATGTGCATTGGAGCTTGCAAATGGTTGTGCATATGTCATGCTTTGTCTTTGCCCATTTGTTGTCTTGGTCAGTTTCTTGTGTTGCCATTCAAAACAATGGTTGAATACCATAATGAATAAGTAAGTCTACATGAAGAAATATATGTTCTGCAACCCTCACTGTTCTGTCTCCCTTTCTCCTCATCAGAAACAACCAAAGCTAGTGCAGAATTTGAATTGACTGCAAGAGAAAAGATTCTTCTTGCTGCCCCTTCTCCTCTTCCCTACTTTACGCACAACTTACCACTTGCCTTCTCCATTGGCATCTACCACTGAGGCCCTTTTGCGTCTAGTGATCAGACTTCTCAAAGTAAGCGGAAGCCTTAATGCAAGGTGAATCCCAAGACCCCAAATAGATTTCACACTGTGAGAAAATTGGTGTGGAATGAATCTTCACACAAAGTAGAAAACTTCCATTTCCTTTAGACAAGGTGGAATTGACTGTTATACTGAGACTTCAGAAAGAGCACTACCCTGGAGTAATTTTGCCGCTGTCAGGCAATGCTGACATCTACATTAACCTCTGTGCAGTGGACTTTACAGCAAAGCTCATTGTGGTGATTGGGGACACCGCTTGAAAAATCGACCTGAATCAATGGGAACTCCATACTGTCAATCCTCCAGAAAGAGAAAACTGCCATAACATGTTAATAATAATAATAATAATAATAATAATAATAATAATAATAATGAATACTTTATTTATATTCCTCCCTATCTCCCCAAAGGGACTCAGGGCGGATCACAGTACATATACACGGCAAACATTCAATGCCGTTTGGACAGACAGGACAGACAGAATAGACAGAAAGGAGGTATGTTGTCTCAAAGTCTAGTTTCAATGCCTTTGAGGTTGAGTTTGGATTCAGTCACAGATGGGGGGAGTGCTGTTGCTCCATTCTCTAGGACCAAGAGCCATCAGGACCTTCCTCTTCTACCCAGAGGCGGTCCACCAGCGAGGCTACTTAAGCGACCGCTTGTGGTGCAATCATTCCGGGGGCGCAGTGAGCCCTCTGGGAAGATGACGCCACCCCCGCCTCCTCCTTCGGGCCTTCTGGGCCTTCTTCGGGCCACCCGGCCCACCAGAAGGGCTGACGCAGGCTCCAGAAGGCCCACCCAGCCCACCAGAAGGGCCGACATGGGCTCCGGAGTGCCCGACACAGGCTCTGGAAGGCCCAGTGCAGGCTCCGGAAGCCCGCGTCGGCCCTTCCGGTGGGCCGGGCGGGCCTTCCGGAGCCTGCGCTGGGCCTTCCGAAGCCCGCACTGGGCCTTCCAGAGCCCACGTTGGGCACCCCGGAGCCTGTGTCGGCCCTTCTGGTGGGCCGGGCAGGCCTTCCGGAGCCTGCGCTGGGCCTTCCGGAGCCTGCGCTGGGCCTTCCGGAGCCCGCATCGGGCACTCCGGAGCCCGCATCGGCCCTTCCAGTGGGCCGGCCTTCCGGAACACTGGGCCTTCCGGAGCCCGCACTGGGCCTTCCGGAGCCCGCACTGGGCCTTCCAGAGCCCATGTTGGGCACCCCGGAGTCTGTGTCAGCCCTTCCGGTGGGCCGGGTGGGCCTTCCAGAGCCTGCGCTGGGCCTTCCAGAGCCCGCATTGGGCACTCTGGAGCCTGTGTCGGCCCTTCCAGTGGGCCGGGCGGGCCTTCCGGAGTCTGCACTGGGCCTTCCGGAGCCCACACTGGGCCTTCCGGAGCCCGCGTTAGGCACTCCGGAGCCTGCGTCGGCCCTTCCGATGGGCCGGGCTGGCCTTCTGGAAGCCGTCGTTGGAAGCAAGGCAAGTGGGGTTTATTTGTCTGTGGAATAATGTCCAGGGTGGGAGAAAGAGCTCTTGTCTGTTGGGAGGCAGGTGTGGATGTTGTAATTAATCACCTTGATTAGAATTTAATGCCCTGTGGCTTCAAGGCCTGGCTTCCTCTTGCCTGGGAGAATCTTTTTTTGGGAGGTGTTAGCTGTCCCTGATTGCTTCCTGTCTGGATTTCCCCTGAGTGTTGTTCTTTATTTAGGGTTTTCCTTAATCCCTCCTTATTATCCAACATTTTCACATATCCAACACTTTTATTTTTGCTTTTGGGGGGGGGGGCACCAAAATTTCTGTTCGCCTATACTTGAAAATGACCTTGGACCTGCTCTGCTTCCACCTTCCTTTATGTCATCGCATTTCTGGTCTTGTTCTTTCTGGTGTCATAAAATACCTCCCCTGCTAATTAGTGGTACCTATTTTCTCTACTTACAGCTTTAAGCTGTTGTCGAACTGCTTAGGTAAACAGTGAGCTGGGCTTGACGGTCGAGTGCTCACCCTGACCAGGTTTCAAACTGGCCAATCTCTGGCTCCCTGCATATCCTAGGTCATGGCTTTTTTGTATGATGGAGATCTGTATTGTTCTGGCTGAATGTATGCATGGATGCGGTCATCTTGATAGTCAATTTTCCTAATCAAAAGCACTGACACCTGTCATCTCTCTAAAATGAAATAATTTCATTTTAAATCAGTAGAATAATTGGAATAACGACTTTAAAGTCAGACTAAACCTCCAATGAATTCACCGACCAATTGATATGGAAGCCAAGCCAGCATCCTCTTCTGATTAAGGCATTTTGACGTGAGGGATGATGGAGGGGGGTTTTTCTGCTAGCCCTTAACCAATTTTTCGTGCTTGTCCATTGCACCATTTCCTCTCACTCTTCAGTGGTTGCTCTCTTCCGCAGCAGTTTTCCAGTCAACCAGGGAATGACTGACTGGAATCCCTGCCTGGAATTAATTGCACTGAAGTCATGATGGTACACAATTGATCATGTTTTGCTACATGCTGGCATCATCTGCCCGAGGGCAAAATTGGTTGTTCCTGGATTAATCAGACAGCTGATTTTAGCCAATTAGCAATGTGACTGGAAGACAAATCATTTCATCATAATGGTCCCTTGAGTGGGAAATTTGATCCCCTTTTCGTAATCCTTGGACACCTGCCAAAAGAAGAGATTTCCGTAGTTAATGAATTGCCTGTTTTCTTGTTTAACGCAGCCTCAAGTGTTATGCACATTTAGTATATTTGTGCATGGCCTTGTGCAATGCATGTGCCACTTGCCTCAAAGATCCATGGCTAACATTCACAAGACTGTTGCATTTTCTTCTGCATTTTTTCATTGTTTTTTTAAGGAGTTGAAATATACAGTTTACAAATCCGTTTGTCACATTTAATTGCACAGACCTGACATGCATAGCAGAGACCTGGTTGGATGGGGCTGGGGGGGGGGTCAATCCTACCCAGATCTGTCCATCCAGCTACTCTGTGCAGCACCAGTCGAGATCTGGAGGGCGGGGAGGCAGGGTTGCAGTTGTCTACAGGGATTCCATCTCCTTGACTAGATGCCCCATCCCACAGACACCCTCATTGAATGTGTCCATCTAAGGGTAGGAGACCAGGACAGAATAGGGATACTTGTAGTGTACCGACCACCCCACAGCACTACAATCTCCCTACCTGAGCTAGCCGGGGTGATCTTGGGCCTGGCATTGAGGGTTGAATGAAAAGTAATGCCTCCACTTTCGTAACTCCTCAACAGACATACATTGAACTTGGTCTGTCAGGGATAGGAGGACGGTGGCAGCATGGAGGAACCCTCTTTATTCCCACTGCCATGGACTGACCACCACTTGGTCACGTTTAGACTCACTGCACTCTCTAACCTCCGCAGGGGTGGATGACCCATTAAGATGGTCCTCCCCAGGAGGCTTATGGATCCAGAAGGATTCCTGATGGCTCTTGGGGAATTTCCTGCCACCAATGTAGGTGATTCCCTTGATGCTCTGGTTGCTATCTATAACAGGGAGATGACCAGAGCAATAGACACAATCGCTCCAGAGTAGCAGAGCTAAACCAGCCCCTGGGTTCAATAAGGAGTTGGCAGCAAAGAAGGGAACAAAGAGGAGTCTAGAGCGTGTGTGGCAGTCATCTCGCAATGAGTCAGACCGAACATGGGTGTGCGCCTATGCAAGAGCATACTCCGTGGCAGTGAAGGCTGCAAGTAAATCTCACATTGCAGCCAACATTGCATCCGCGAGGAACCATTCAGTTGAGCTGTTTTGAACGGTCAGAGGTTTGTTGAACCCCACCACTTGTGACGGGGTCCCTGGCCCTTCGACAGCTTGCTGTGAGGCATTTGCTCGGTTCTTTGCAGATAAAGTCACTCTGACCTGGGCACCACAGTTACTGCAGTCCCTGAAGATGTAGAGAGAGCACCTGCTTGCCTATATGAATATGCTTGTCCATTGAATAATGGCTTCATTTCAATTTGTGCAACCTGGGATGCTTGGAGAGGTGAGGGTGACCACATGCATCCTGGACCCCTGCCCATCCTGGCTAATAAAGGAAGCCAGAGGGGGTAAAGATGGTGGTTAATGCCTCCCTCCAGGAAGGCAAAATTCCAGTGAGCTTAAAAGAAGCTGTGATAAAACCACTGTGGAAAAAAACCATCTGATTCGAACAACTTTCGGCCCGTTTCCAACCTCCCCTTTTTGAGCAAAGCCTTGGAACGTGTGGTTGCCTTGCAGCTCCAGGGGTTCTTGGACAAAACTGACTATCTAGATCCATTGCAGTATGGTTTCAGAACAGGCCACAGAACTGAGATAGCCATGGTCACCTTTGTGTGTCCCTGAGAGCTCCAGGGGTTCTTGGATGAAACTGACTATCTGGATTCATCACAGTATGGTTTCAGGAAGCATTTCATTGACTACTGGCATTTTCAGTACCATGGACAGTGACTTCCCCAGTTAATTAAATAGAGCTAACACTTATGGCCCAGATTTCCTATGCAAGGGCTTCAGCTGATGGTTTTCTATTCAAATGTCTGTAATTTCTTTAGGGTATAAAGAATCATGTAGTTAAATCAGTAAAAAAATTACTTAGATTAGACTTCTCCCACTTTAGTATTTGCTAGGTATGCTAGAGTGGAATTTTATAATGCCTTGTTGGTGATGGGGTTGCTCTCCATTAGTTTCCAAAGAAAAGACTCAGCTAATGTGTTGCTGAATGCTTTCACAGCCAGAATCGCTGCGTTGATGTGCGTTTTCTGGGCTGGATGGCCATGTTCCAGAAGCATTCTCTTCTGACATTTTGCCCACATCTATGGCACCCATCCTCAGAGGTTGTGAAGATGCTTGCCATAGATGTGGTTAAAACGACAGGAAAGAATGCTTCTCGCACATGGCCGTGCAGCCTGGAAAACTCACAGCAACCCAATGATTCTGGCCATGAAAGCTTTCAACAACACACTTTAGTTTAACTTTACAACTCACACAATGCATAAAAACCACACCAATCTCAGACCTGTGCAGGCTGTTTTGAGACTCACTGTGATGTTCATTCCTCAGTGTGGAGAGAAAACTATTTTGGTTTTATGTTCTTGCATGTAAGAATGATCTACTGATGATATACATCCCTAGCTGTGGATGAAACGTCAGGAGAGAATGCTTCTGGAACATGGCCATACAGCCCAGAAGACTCACATCATCCCAGACTCAGCGAATGTTTACTAGAGAAAGGGACAGGGAGGTTGACAATGGGAAGGAAATCAAGGAGGGATTAAAAGAGATTAAAAGTCAAAACTATGAATAAAATGTAAGGCATTACACATTGTGGTTGTGCATATGTTGCACAATGTTGCTATTCTGTATGGGGCTTTCACCGTGCTGGCATGGTGTATCACCACACAGTTGCTAATGCTAAGCTGAGGGAATATGGGATCGGGGTTGTTGTGTGTTTTCCGGGCAGTCTGGCCATGTTCCAGAAGTATTCTCTCCTGACGTTTCGCCCACATCTATGGCAGGCATCCTCAGAGGTTGTGAGGTATATGGGAAAACTAAGAAAAGAATGTTTATATATCTGTGGAAAAATGTCCAGGCTGGGAGAAAGAACTCTTGTCTGTTGGAGACCAGTGTGAATGTTGTAATTCATCACCTTTGTTAGCATTAAATGGTCTTCCCAGGCTTACATCCTGGCCTGGGGGAATCCTTTGTTCAGAGTTGTTAGCTGCCCTCTGGAATTCTTCTGTTTTCAGAGTGCTGCTCCTTATTTACTGTTCTGATTTTGGAGTATTTTTATACTGGCAGCCAGATTTTGTTCATTTTCATGGTTTCCTCCTTTCTGTTGAAGTTGTCCACGTGCTTGTGGATTTCAATGGCTTAGACCAGGGGTCCTCAAACTTTTAAAGCAGAGGGCCGGTCCACAATCCTTCAGACTGTGGAGGGGCCGAATTATCATTTGGAAAAAAA
Source organism: Anolis carolinensis (assembly GCF_035594765.1). Lineage (NCBI taxonomy): Eukaryota > Metazoa > Chordata > Lepidosauria > Squamata > Anolidae > Anolis > Anolis carolinensis. Next base: position 4,506,112 of record NW_026943822.1, on the reverse strand, counting down.
AAACCGAACAAATTCCTGTGCACACTGCACATGTCTTATTTGTAGTGCAAAACAACAACAACAATGAAAGAACAATACAATATTTAAAAATGAAAACAATTGTAACCAACATAAACTTATCAGGATTTCAATTGGAACTGCGGGCCTGCTTCTGGCCAATGAGATAGTCAAGTTAATTGTTGTTGTGTGCCTTCAAGTCATTTCAGACTTTGGGTGAGGCCAAGTCTAAAATTATTTATTAATTAATTTACTACATTTATTTATTACATTTATATCCCGCCCTTCTCACCCCGAAGAGGACTCAGAGCAGCTGTATGTACATACAATATATTATATTATTAGCATAGCACAATATTAGCATTATATATTACTATATTGAACTATACCACTATACTGTAATATTATATGTAATATATATCATATAATTAATATTATTATATGGTATTATTAGTATTATATTGTATAACATTATAATATTATTATCAATATTATATGTATATACAATATATTATATTATTTAAAATGATATAAAAATATATTATAAAACTGAGGGCGGGGGCCAGGTAAATGACCTTGGAGGGCCGCATCCGGCCCCCGGGCCTTAGTTTGGGGACCCCTGGCTTAGACTAATAGACTAATACACAGGCATAGATCACAAAATACATTTGTATAATTCAGTATCAAGGCGTTATGTCACCGAGTGCACTCACAATTCACAAAATGTTCTCTTTTCTTTAAAATGTCTACTGCTTTTGCTTTGTTGTTGTGTGCCTTCAAACCATTGATGACTTGTGATAACCCTAAGGTGCATCTATTGTGGGATTTTCTTAGGAATGTTTGTTTGGGGAAACGGCAAGGTTGGCCTTGCCTGTCTTTGAGGATGAGAGAATGTGACTTGCCCGAGGGCCAAGTATGAATGTTGAACCCCAGTCTCTAGAGTCCTTCTCTAATACCCAAAGCCATTATATCATGCTGGCTCTCATTGTTTTTGCTAGCTTAATACAAATATAACAGCATCTAGGTGGGATGGACCCACCATTTTTAATGTAGCCAGGTGTCAACACAAGACCTTTTGCATGGACAACATGTGGTCAGTCACCGAGTGATGACCTCTCTGGCTTTGGGGTTGTTGTATGTTTTCTGGGCTGTATGGCCATGTTCTAGAAGTATTCTCTCCTGACGTTTTGCCCACATCTATGGCAGGCATCCTCAGAGGTTGTGAGGTCTGTTGGAAAACTAAGCAAGGAAAGTTTATATATCTGTGGAAAGTCCAGGGTGAGAGAAGAACTCTTTTTCAGTTGGAGGCCAGTGTGAATGTTGTAGTTAACCACCTTAATTAGCATTGAATAGCTTCATCTCCTGGCTTCTTCCTGCCTGGGGCATCCTTTGTTCAGAGTCGTTAGCTGCCCCTGGTTCCCATGTCTGGAACTCCTCTGTTTTCAGAGTGTAGCTTCTTACTTACTGTTCTGATTTTTGAGATTTTTAATACTGGTAGCCAGATTTTGTTCATTTTCATGGCTTCCTCCTTTCTGTTGAAGTTGTCCACATGCTTGTGAGTTTCAGCCATAGCAGAGCACTTGATGGACCAACCTGGATACTATTATTTGAGAAAACAGAAATGCTTGACCACTCCAACAACTATCATGTCAGACTACACAGAGAAGCCATTGAAATCCACAAGCATGTGGACAACTTCAACAGAAAGGAGGAAACCATGAAAATGAATAAAATCTGGCTACCAGTATTAAAAAACTCTAAAATCAAAACAGTAAATAAGAAGCAACACTCTGCAAACAGAGGAGTTCCAGACTTGGGAACCAGGGGCAGCTAACGACGCTGAACAAAGGATGCCCCCAGGCAGGAAGAAGCCAGGAGAAGAAGCTATTCAATGCTAATTAAGGTGATTAACAGCAACATTCACACTGGCTTCCAACTGACAAGAGTTCTTCTCTCACCCTGGACTTTCCACAGATATATATAAACCTTCCTTGCTTAGTTTCTCAATACCTCACATCTCTGAGGATGCCTGCCATAGATGTGGGCGAAATGTCAGGAGAGAATACTTCTAGAACATGGCCAGACAACCACTTTGTGAAAGCCTTTGACAACACTTTGGCTTTGTCTCTTGACTCATTTTGGGTTGTTGCTTTGGAGTCTACAGAGAAATCCTTTGAGAGGTGAGAAAAATGGTAGCTGAATGTATATTTGGAATTTCTTCAGAGTTCACTTCATCATCCAGTAAAGCATTTTTATGAGTTCTTATCAATTCCAAGATAATCTGATTTCATTCTGTTCTCCGGTAGCGCCATCGCATCTGCAAATGATTTACTTTTGTGATTTGTTTTTTTTTTTTGAAAAACATCATCAAAGACTGCTGTTCTTTCTCCTCTGAGAAAAGTGTGATTTCTTACATGAGCAGACCTCATGTAAGTGACATTTTACAAAGTTTATTTCTGGACAGTGGTAAGGGAGGGTTAAGTACAAGAATGGGCAAATTCCTAGCACTGTAAATTACACATATTGATTTAAGTCCTATCACACATTGATTGTTCTTGCTGTGCTCAGAAGGTTGCGATGCTCAGAGTTCTGTCCATCATCCTACTTTGGAAACAGGACATTTAGAGAATGATGTTTAGGAGAGGTGTTCAACACTCTCCTCCTTCGATTTTCCATAGTAAATAAATATACATTATGGATATTAGGCATGTCCGATCGATGAAAAAAATGTTTCAATTCTCGTTTCTAAAGTAGGGGGCGCTGGCGCTTCGATATAGAAAGTATTTCCGATTTTTTCACCCAAAAATTTTGGATATTTCCGAAAATTCGTAATGATTCTAAATGTTTCTAAAATGGCGGACACACATGCGCAATCGCTACACACCGGGCTTGCATGGCAGTCTTCCATGTGGACGCAGAGGATGTTAGCCCCCACCTTTGCGTCCATCGTGGAAGCTTCTGATTGGCCGGGGAGCGGCAGCCATGTTAGGCTACACTAAGCTCCCATTCAAGGTAGGTTGCAGAACCAAATTTTTAAAAAATATTTTAAAAAATATATTTAAAAATTTTTTTGGGAAAAAATTAACGAAACATTAAGAGACAATTAGAGAATGGACCAACAATGGTTCGAATTACATTGCTGGTTGCGCTGCGAGACAATGTCTCGGAATGCGTATCAAAAAGCGAGAACAATCTGAAATAATTCCGATATACGATTCAAAATGATTTGTTGGACATGTCTAATGGATATATTACACTGGAATGGACTGGCATGGATGCAACCTTTCTAACACGCCTGGGAGTGAAAGACTTCTTCTTTCCCAGCATTAGAAAATAGACAACCAAATAAAAAGACAGTTTTCTTAAACTCCCTTACTTCACCAGCATTAATTGGGGGAGTTTGCAGAAGCAACCAAATCTTGTTTTAACTGCAGCATTAAAAGTCTAAAAGCAGAAGGGAACCAACTAGTTATGTGATTTCTTCATCGTGTCAAAAGCGACTTGAGAATATACTGCAAGTCGCTTCAGGTGTGAGAGAATCGGCCGCCTACAAAGACGTTGCCCAGAGGACACCCAGATGTGTTACCATCCTGTGGGAGGCTTCTCTCATGTCCCCGCATGGGAAGCTGGGGCTGACAGATGGGAACTCACCCCATCTCGTGGATTTGAACCGCCGTTCTTCAAGTCTTCAGGTCACCAGCTGAGTTGACACAAGGGTTTAACCCATTGCACCACCGCGGCTCCTTTTATGGATGTTTTATGTACAAGGGTTGAATGAAAAGTAATGCCTCCACCTTTGTAACTCCTCAATAGATGCCAGTACTGGTATGCGGCAGGTATTGGCTTGTTTATTATTTATTTATTTATTACAGTATTTATATTCCGCCCTTCTTTCTCACCCCGAAGGGGACTCAGGGCGGATCACATTAAGTACATATAGGGCAAACATTCAATGCCCATAAACACATCGAACTGAGACAGAGACAGAGACAACAGACAGACAGACGCAGAGGCAATTTAACCTTCTCCTGAGGGGATGTTCGATTCTGGCCACAGGGGGGAGCAGCTGCTTCATCATCCACTCTGATGGCACTTCTTCACTTCCTCATTCTAACGTTGTAAATTAGTTAAACTTGCCTCCCCACTTTTTATAAGTGGTACCTTATTTCCTACTTGATAGATGCAACTATCTTTCGGGTTGCTGGGTCAGCAACGAGCAGGGGCTATATTTTATTTTTAATTGACGGGTGCTCACCCCGCCACGGGCTGGCCTTGAACTCACAACCTCATGGTCAGAGTGATTTATTGCAGCAGCTGTTTACCAGCCTGTGCCACAGCCCGGCCCCTATTGTTCAGTAGACTCTCCTCTACAGTTCCAATGACTGCACGTTGCTTAAGTCACATTGAGTTCCATACTTCGCACTTTAACAACACAACTGTTCAATGCTAAGGATTCCTGCCAAATGGAATTGGAGAGGAGAGTCTACTGAACAAACCAGGACTGCCATCTGTTGTGGAGTTACGAAGGTGGAGGCATTACTTTTCATTCAACCCTTGTATATTGAAGGAACTCTATTTCAGAAAAAACGCTCACTCCAATCAAGGAGCCATTTGTCTGGACTGGCTTTAGATACAATGCACTGTCTCTGGATGGTGACCAGAATGGGGACAATCTAGACTTTTGTGAAGCACTTTCAAGACCCAATGATATGGATCGGGAATGTTGAGAAGGCACTTAAGTCCGTCTTAGGAAAGAAAGGAGATGTAAGCACTTTCATTTGTGTAGCTCAGAAAACAAGACATGGTTACAGAAGGTACGTTTTTTGACCTTGCAGATTCAATTTCATATTGCAGTATGCCACCATTATATAAAATACCTTTTGGGTTTTGTCATATACCGGAAGAACTGGGAAGAATTGTAACCCGCTTTTATAATCTCATATTCAAGAAAAGAGTATTGGATTCACCTGAATTATTTCTCCTTGACTTTCATTTGAATTCCTTTTCAAGTCCATAGGTACCTGTCCTCTATCCATCCTTGGCCTTCACGAAAACTTCTATGTTCATAACCTTACTTCCTACTGCATTTTTATACTTGCCTTTCTTTGAATATTTGTTTGAGAATGAGTGATTAGAGATAACTATTTATGAACTTGTTAACTAACCTTGGTGTTTCTCTCCACGTATATATGTATGCGAGAGTGTGATGTTATCCCATGGTAAGATGGTCATCCATATTGTCCTGCCAATTGGTAAAAATAATCCACGATTCTGAAATTCCTGTCCTAGATTTTATATCAGGATGGATGAGCAGTGAAATGCAGTGCTCATTATATGAAGAGAAACTATTTTTTTTAATAAGTTCTATTGAAGTTTCAAATAAAATTTACAGTGAAAGTGTGAAAATAAAGGGGTTTTTAGGGGGAAAGGTGAGGGAATTAGGTGGAAACGCAGAAGAACTAAGGAGGAGAGAAAAACAACCAAAAATCTTAAACAAAAGCAACCAACTAAAAGGAAAAAAGAAAGAAAAAAATATATCAAACCTAGAATACAAATAAAACAAATAATAAAAGAATTGACTTCCATCTCTTACACAGATACAGTAGAGTCTCACTTATCCAACACTCGCTTATCCAACATTCTGGATTATCCAACGCATTTTTGTAGTCAATGTTTTCAATACATCGTGATATTTTGGTGCTAAATTCGTAAATACAGTAATTACTACATAGCATTACTGTGTATTGAACTACTTTTTCTGTCAAATTTGTTGTAAAACATGATGTTTTGGTGCTTAATTTGTAAAATCATAACCTAATTTGATGTTTAATAGGCTTTTCCTTAATCTCTCCTTATTATCCAACATATTCGCTTATCCAACATTCTGCCGGCCCGTTTATGTTGGATAAGTGAGACTCTACTGTACTTTACATCTTCTTAAATTTGGTCTATGTCCACTAAACATCCATTTAAATTAACACCTTCATTTGCTTTTCTCTCAGAATTTTTTTTATCAAATCCCAATTTGTTTGCCTTTTTGGTATGCCATTATTATTTTTTAATAAATACATCAATTTGTCCATATTCATTATTTCCAACACCTTGTTTAACCAGCAGCTTAGCTCAGGGATTTCTTTCTTTTTTCCAGTACTTGGCATACATCATTCTTGCCGCCGTGGTGAGATAGTTAAAGAGAATTTCTTTATTTTTTATCTTTTTCCATATTTAGCATCCCCAGAAGAAAATACTTTGGGTCCAGCTCTATTTTAATTTGCAACATCTCTTGTATTTTTTTGGTGGATTTCCTTCCAATAATTCCTTGCCTTTTTGCAGGTCCACCAACAGTGGAAAAACGTTCCCACTTGGTCGTCATATTTCCAACATTTGTTAGAAGAGAAACTATTTTGGATGCCGGAATTCCCAGATATGGCTGGGAAAATCCTTTGTAGACGAACCTGATCTTCTTGGGTTCCTAGCTGTATTTCATGACAATAGAGATGACCATCCTACAATAGGATTACATGCACATTATGGTCAGAGTATCACTTTTTACATGTTGACCTCTATGGAAAGAGCTTCAGCTCAAACCCCAGACATGTGCACATTTCTCATCTCCAGTTTAGACTGAAGCCTTATATGGTGAGAATTCGAATGTTTTGCTCGTCAAATATTCTCCAATTCTTAAAAGATGGTAAAAGTTGAGATATACGAGGGCTATCCAGAAAGTAGGCTACGTTTTGGATTTTATAAAGATCAAAGTATAGGATAAATCATTTACCATATGCAGCTGAAAGACACATCCCAAAACTACAATCTCATGTAATCCCCATTTAAATTTAGCCACGTTTCTTATAGATAAATGAGTTTGAAAAGTACTGCACCAGTAAATTCCCCGCTTGTGCCCTCAGCTCTTCCCCCTTCTCCCTTCCTGCAGCGTAGCCAAAACACTGCGCTGCCAGCCAAGCCCCAATTGTTGGAAATGGAGGAGAGAGGCGGCAAATTTACTGGTGCAGTACTTTTCAAACTCATTTATCTATAAGAAACGTGGCTAAATTTAAATGGGGATTACATGAGATTGTAGTTTTGGGATGTGTCTTTCAGCTGCATATGGTAAATTATTTATCCTATACTTTGATCTTTTTAAAATCCAAAACGTAGCCTACTTTCTGGATAGCCCTCGTATTTATCCCTCTTAACCTATTTTCCACCTCATCCTCACCCTCCGAAAAAAATGCTTGTCCTCCAAGCCATGGAATAAAAAGAGAAAAATATATTTTAAAGCCAAGGGTAATTTATGTTTAATGCAAAGGGTGACTAAACAGCATCACCAAAATTCATGTATCCCATCCGCATACACATATCAATCCTTGCTTCTTGTTCCCACGCATTGCCTTTATCCACAATGGGTTTGTGAGGAATTGAGATGATGTCTGCATACTGACATTGGAGAAGAAAGTCTAAGGTTTTTTGCTGCCACCAAAATCCAATGAAAATGCCTTTTTAAAACTTTAAAAGGCAAACTCGTTCCTTGACTTTTGTCTTTCTTCATATATATATGTGTTTGGCCATGGCCAATGTGTACATCATCCGAACCTTGCATTTATGTGTCCATCCACAGATGCACATCCTTCTCTCCAGTATAAATATATTGTATGTTAGAGCTGTAAATAATTCTTTGTCATGTGTCTTCTGTCTTCTCATAGTATCATATCCTCAGTGTTATGTTTAATGACGCCATTTATTGATTGATAAAAACCTGTGTGTAGAGCTGTATCCTTCTGACATAGTTTATGTAGAACTCTCTTCTCAAATAAAGTTCAAAAAAGAAACTTTCGCTTGGTGAGATGTTTGTGTCTCTGGTCACCTTCTTGGTGCTTCTCTGTTCACGCTGGTGGTTTGAAAGCAAAGAAAGGAGATGGCATTGAGTTTGCTGGAGATTGCGACTGAGCTCCAATAAGTCAGAAGTCAGGTACTCATTTGACATGTGCAATAGAGATGTGTGCGAAAATTATTCCTTCGTGCTATCATTTCATTTCGACAATTCGTCTACACAAAAGAATGATGACATTTTCGTAGGAAATGGGAGGCGACACGAAAATGAAAGCACCTCTCGGCTTATGCTCGGGTGAGGGTCCTGGTTGGCTTATATTTGGTAATAAGCCCTAATATACATATTGTGTACTACTTATGTTTTGAACCTTTATTTATTTATTTATTTACAGTATTTATATTCCACCCTTCTTTCTCACCCCGAAGGGGACTCAGGGCGCATCACATTACACATATAGGCAAACATTCAATGCCTTTTAATATAGAACAAAGACAAGACAAACATAGGCTCCGAGCAGGCCTCGAACTCATGACCTCCTGGTCAGAGTGATTCATTGCAGCTGGTTTCAGCTGGCTTGCTCTCCAGCCTGCGCCACAGCCCGGGCCCGTTTTATGTGTTTTATATAGCTCAGTACATTGATGCTCTAATATACATATTGTGTACTACAGTAGAGTCTCGCTTATCCAACATAAACGGGCCAGCAGAACGTTGGATAAGTGAATATGTTGGATAATAAGGAGAGATTAAGGAAAAGCCTACTAAACATTAAATTAGGTTATGATTTACAAATTAAGCACCAAAACATCATGTTATACAACAAATTTGACAGAGAAAGTAGTTCAGTACACAGTACTGCCATATAATAATTACTGTATTTACTAATTTAGCACCAAAATATCACGATATCTTGAAAACATTGACTACAAAAATGCGTTGGATAATCCAGAACGTTGGATAAGCGAGTGTTGGATAAGTGAGACTCTACTGTATATATGGTAAATACTGTAAATAAATAAATGGATTGTTATTTTGATAGCTGGCTATTTGGAGAAGCAACACTATTCAACAAAATGTATTCCCATAAAGTAGCTGGAGGAAGATTCCCATCCTTAGCCAATCCAAGGTCTTATTATTTTCTTTTTAAATTCAGTTTCTCCACTTTTTTTGCCTCAAGGATGTTCCCTTGCAGACTTCAAGAGTCTAACCATATTATTTACCATTACAATCCACAGCCGTTATACTTGCCAGGAAGAGCTATAAAAGTGATTTGCAGTATAACATTAATATATCACTCTTTCCACCAAACTCCCGACTGTCAAGAATTTGACTGACAATTTCCTTTGATTTATAACCGCTTATATAATATGAGACTTAATGGTATAAATTCTTTAGACTGGAATTTCACAGTGTCTGCCTCGATATTTATTGATTGTAAAATAATTGAGGTAACCTCACACAGCCAAAGCAAAAGGGGAATTGGCACCGGTGGATTCATTTGGGGGCCATAGTTACGCAGAGAAAAAAGACGGGAAAATGAGAGCAGCGTCTGTCCGTCATGGGTCATACAAGAAATGGTCAAAAAGGAGAGAGATTGCACCGAGGAGATGGAATGCAATTTGAACAACACTGCTTCTGTCGTGATACAGCCGCCTCTTAAAGAGCCACACACACAATAAAAGTTCTTAAATGTTTATTAAATGATATGTAAAACTTAAAAACACTTAACTGCAGTGTTTCTCTTAAGAGGTAAAAGTCTTAGTTCAAAAGAAGTCAAAAAGCCCCTGCTCATGGTTGACCTAAGCAACCCGAAAGATAGTTGCATCTATCAAGTAGGAAATTTAGGTACCACTTATGCGAGGAGGCTAATTTCACTAATTTACAACTCCATAAAAATCGTCCAGCAGCGTGTGGAAGAAGGAGGAAGTACTCCATCAAGGACTCGGTGTCACAGTGGATGATGAAGCAGCAGCTTCCCCTGTGGCCGGAACTGAGCATACCCTCATGAAGCTGGAAGCTGGAGAAAGTTTAAATTGCCTCTGTGTCTGTCTCTGTCTCTGTTCTATGTTATATGGCATTGAATGTTTGTCTTATCTTAAAGGCTATGCCTCATATTATCATTGGTTCTCATGTGGGGGTAACTGCATTTGGTTCTTCATGAAGTCAATGGAGAATAACATTAATCTCCCAAATGTTTACCTTCAGGGATAGACAAGTGATCTTGTAGTTTTAATTGTTTAATTTATAGTCCTACTAGCTGTGCCCGGCCATGTGTTGCTGTGGCGAAGTATGGTGGCATGGGAAATAAAGTATTGAGGAATTGATGGTAGTTAAGGTAAAGGGTAAAGGTTTTCCAATGACATTAAGTCCAGTCGTGTCTGACTCTGGGGGTTGGTGCTCATCTCCATTACTAAGCTGAAGAGCTGGCGAAGAGCTGGATACAGATAATCTGTATTTTATAGGCAGTGTGGAAGAGGCCTAAGTGAGGCCTAACTCTGCCTGTCCCCTGGGCTGAGTGGGTTGCTAGGAGACCAAGTGGGCAGAGCTTAGCCTTCTAACTGGCAGCAATTGGATAAAAATAATTATTCCTCTCCCTCTAATTAGGACTTTATTTTTTGTTTCTTTTTGTTGTATGAACGTAGAGGCATGGTTGAGGAGTTGTGCCGCCAAGTTTAGTGTTTCTGGGATGTGCAGTTTTGTTGTTTTGTCCTAGGCTGAAATTTCATTACCCTTTTATATATATATCGATGTGATCCGTCCTGAGAACCCTTCAGGGTGAGAAAGAAGGGCGGAATAGAAATACTGTAAATAAATAAACAAACAAATAAACAACACATTCATTTCCTTCTTAGCAGCATTTAGAACCAGGACCCGATGAAATGTGATCCCCTTTTGTTTTACATGCTGAAGTTTATGATTTTGATGAGATGGAAATACTCTCTCGAGAAAAAGAACTTTGTTCCAATGCTCTTTCTTCTCTCCCACCGGGGTCTTTGTTTCCTCTAACTCAAGCTGCTTTGCTGCCTTTTCCCCATAGCATCTGCTCCTTTTCTTTGTTGCATTAGACATAATTATTGGTGTGTGTGTGTGTGTCAGGATTCAAAGGGACCTTAAACACACTGGGGATAGACATTTATGCCGTTTTTTTCCTTCCCAACTTTATGCTTCTATGATTCAGTAGCATTGTCAATATTTGAACCAATTGTTATGGCAAAAATGAACACAACATGCTCACTCCTCTGCAAGCACTTGCCAATTTCAAGAAATCCAGTTACTCCCAAGTCAGAGAGTTGTTCGTGTACTTACCTAGCACGTGGCAATTCAAGTAATGAGCTTCTCGCCAAAAGTGGCAATCCTAATATGCTGTATTACAGTAATATACAACTCTTTATTGATTAGTCAATGTTGACCATATCAAAACATGTGAAACATACAAAACGTACACACTTACCCATACATACAGTAAAACCATGTAGAATCATGTATAGATACAAAGCATCCCAGCCTACTAGCCTACCAACCCACTCCTAGGTAGTTGTGCAAATGCAGAATAAAAAGATTAAAATTAAAATTAATTATTCCCTTAAGGTAAGGTTTAAGCGGGGGCAAGGGTACGTAAAACTAGTGGCTTGTCCATAGTAAATTTTAAATGTGGATTTTGTTATTGGCATTAATATCACAGCTCTCCGCTTCCATCTTCTCGCAGATGGCCAGCGCTTTTTGCGTAAAAAGGGTCAGTTTTAAAATAGAGTTTTTATCTGAACCCTGTAGAAGGATGTGCAATTTCTCCTTATTCTCTAAGTGAGTGTGGTTCTCAAGCAGAGGCTCTAAATAGAAAGTTCGAATCCTGTTGTAATCGGGGCATTTTAAGAAAAAATGTTCTGCGTCCTCCACTTCTGTGTCAGCTCACCACAGCCGCTCCTGAATGAACACACGAGACTCTTTGTGGTATCACCAGGAACTTTTACTGTAGGAAACATGAACATCAGAAAAGCCAAGAATGGGAGGCTCCGGCCAACCCTCCTTTATATACCCTCCCCCTCATTTGAACAGTCTCTTCCCGCTCAGTAAAACCCCGCGCAAATTCCCCGCCAAGTCCATCAGCCGTTTCTCCTCCGAGTCCTGGGACGCAGGTGTCTTATCAATGTCAGTGACCCTGAAACTCAGAGCCACATCCAGGCTCTAGTAGCAGGGTTCTGACATGGCGTCCTCCTCCCCTTCGTCCTGGAAGGAAAAGATTAAACACAACTATTGTTCTCCGCTGTCCAGAGTTCCTTTATACTTTTTTAACAGGCTGCAATGGAATACCGGGTGTACCTTTCCTAGGTCCTTTGGTAGCCTCAGCTCATAGGTCACTTCGTTTATTCTTTTTGCTACCCTGAATGGCCCTATATAGCGTGGAGCCAATTTCTTGGATGGGAACCCCAATTTCAGGTTTTTTGTGCTCAGCCAAACCAGATCTCCTTCGCCCAATTTGTCCCCCTCTCGGCGCCTACGATCCGCAAAGAGCTTGTACTTCTTTTGTGTTTCCCGCAATGCCTCTACCACGGTTTGCCACCCTTGCTTGATTTTGGCCGGCCATTCCTCGTCGGTCTGGCCCTCCCCTTCCTTCCACTCGGGTAGCCTGGGGAAAGGTGCCACCTCCTGTCCGTATACTATTTCGAATGGGGCACGACCTGTGGCCGAATGTACGGCCCCGTTAAAAGCCATCTCAGCAAACGGAAGAAGGTCCGCCCAATCATCCTGTCTATAATTGGTGTACATCCTTAAGAATTGGCACAGTGTCTGTTGGGTACGTTCGACCCCCCCGTTGGTCGCGGGATGAAAGGCCGAGCTCAGGTTCCTTTCTGCTCCTAACAGCTGTAAGAATTTTCCCCAAAATTTTGCAGTAAATTGGACTCCCCGGTCACTAATTATCTTGTCGGGACACCCATGTAGGCGATATACATGCTTCACATACAAATCAGCAAGTTTTTCAGCTGAAGGAAGTTTTGGCAGAGCCACAAAGTGTGCCTGTTTTGAGAATAGGTCCAATATTGTCCAAATGTATCTGTGGCCTCTGCTGGGGGGTAGTTCGCCTACAAAATCCATGGCTACGCATTCCCATGGCCTCATGGGCTCCACCACCTTCTGCAATAGCCCCTGGGGCTTCCCCGGTGGTGTTTTTCCCTCTGCACATAATTCACACTGCGTGACGTATCCCCTGGCGTCTTTCCTCATTCCGGGCCACCAGCATTGTTTGGCCAACAGTTTAATAGTCCTGGTGGGGCCTAGATGACCCGCACCCTTGTTATCATGGTACTTCCTTAACATTTCTCGTCTTAAACATTCAGGAATATACAATTTCTTATTTACAAACACCAAATCCCCACACAATTCTCCCTTTTCTTTGTTTGTTTGTAACCATTTGTCCATTCCATACGCTCGCTTCAACTCTTCCTCCCATATTTCTCCTCCCCCCGTGGAAATGGCAGTACGTTTGTTTTCTTTGGCCGCTTGTGCTCGAGTTAGTACTGCCAGGCCCCATTGCTTATCAAGAAAAATACTCCCTTCAGATTCCTGAATTCCTCCCCCGTGCTGAGGCATCCGAGAGAGAGCGTCAGCGAGTATATTATGTTTCCCCTGGAAGAATCTGAGTCTGAAATCAAAACGGCTGAAATATTGGGCCCATCTAATTTGCTTCGCTGATAGTTTACGAGGGGATCTTAGATACTGTAAATTTCTATGGTCAGTCCACACCTCAAACGGTGTTCCACTTCCTTCCAGGAAGTGTCTCCAGCACTCTAGTGCTTTTAGAATCGCTAAGGCTTCTCTCTCCCAAATCGGCCAGTTTTTTTCTGTATCGCTAAACTTTTTTGACAGATAGCCACATGGCTTCAGGTTCCCCCCCTCGTCTTTCTGTAGCAGAACTGCCCCATATGCCCGGTCTGACGCATCGCAATGTAATACAAAGGCTTTAGACATATCAGGGTGCTGTAGGACAGGCTCCTCAGTAAAACGCTTTTTAAGGGCTTCGAAAGCTTCCTGGCATTCTATTGTCCAGGTCAGTTTGGCCCCTGGGGCCTTCACTTTGGCTGTTTCTCCCCTACCTTTAGTCTTTAACAAATCCGTTAATGGCAAAGTGAGGCGCGCAAAGTCCTTGATAAATGTTCTATAGAAGTTTGCGAACCCTAGGAAGGATTGCAGCTGCTTCCGTGTTTTGGGGGCTTCCCACCCCCTCACGTCTTCTACCTTCGCAGGGTCCATCGCCACTCCCTGGGAGGAAATCCTATACCCCAGAAAGTCTATCTGGTCTTTATTGAACTCGCACTTGGCAAGCTTCGCATACAGTTTTGCTTCTCTCAACTTTTGCAGGACTTCCCTGACTAGTTCTATGTGTTGCTCCTTAGTCCGAGATACTAACAATATGTCATCTAAAAAAACAAAGACTCCCTTGTACAACAATGGATGCAACACTTCGTTGATTAATTGCATGAACGCGGCGCCTCCGCCGCACAAACCGAAAGGGAGCACACGATAATTGAATAATCCGAATGCACAGGAGAAGGCCGTCTTCCACCTGTCCTCTGGTTTAATCTGCAATTTATGGTACGCTTCAATTAAGTCCAATTTAGTGAATATCTGTCCCTCCGATAACTGGGCGATCAAGTCCTTCACTAAAGGTAGGGGGTATTTATTTCCAGAACTGATTGCATTCAGGCCCCTGTAGTCAATGCAGAGCCTCAGCGTTTGGTCCTTTTTGCGCCTGAACAACACAGGCGCCCCTAGAGGGGAATTTGAAGGCTCTATGAAACCCCTCGCTAGGTTTTTATCAATGTATTTTCTCAGTTCCTCCTTTTCCCTAGCCGACATTGGGTATATTTTTGCCTTAGGAAGCTCTGCTCCTGGGACTAGCTCTATCTTCACTTCAACTCTCCGCTTCGGTGGGAAACTGTCTGCTTCCTTCTCATCAAATACGTCCACAAAATCCCGATACTCTGGGGGTAATTTATCTGCCAGTTCTGCTATCCTGATAGAGTCTTCCTCCCCCCTTTTCCCCGGCTCCCTTTCCACTTCCTGGCTCCCTCCTTCCAACTTCATCCTGAAGATCATGCTCTTATCCTCCCAGTTGATTTGCGGGTTGGCCTGCCCCAGCCATGGCATGCCTAGTATAACATTATAGCTGGCTATTTGTGATATCACAAATGACACCTTTCCTTCCCAACTCCCTATCTTACACTTTACATCTTCGGCACTGTACTTAGCTAATGATCCCGATGCTGTGGATCCGTCCAACTGCGAAAAAGCTATTGGGGATTCTAGGTTCGTTCTTTCGCATCCCAATCCCTCGGCTAATTCAGGGGAGATGATGTTCCTGGAACATCCACAATCCACAAATGCTTTGCAGGTTGCTTGTTTGCTGCCACTTTCCAGCTGAATGGGGACCACTATCATGGCTTTGTCCTGACTTACCAACCCCCCCGAGTGGTGCCTCATCGGTGGTTCTTCCTCGGCGCGTTTCCCTGCCACGGCTCTTGGTTTGGGCGGGCCTCCGCCTTCCCCTTTTCTCTGCCAGCACTCGGCAGCCCTGTGGCCCAAACGGCCGCACACGAAGCAGCCCCTCCTGCTGGTGCTCACGTTCCCTGTCGGCTCCGTTCTCCTCCCGGCTGGGGTTGATCCCTCCTTCCGGCTCCCCTCTTTCATCTGCGGCCGCTGCTGTAGCCCTCCTCGGTGCCTCCTCGCCTGGGCCAGCGATGTCTCGATGCGCCCCGCCAGCTGAATCCATCCGCGCAGTGTGTCAGGCTCATCACGATGCACCGCCCAGGAGAGGATCTCCCGCCTGAGCCCCTCTTTGAAGAGTTCTATCTTTGTCACTGCAGACCATTCCGGCACCTTTTCAGCGAGGCATTGGAACTCCTCCGCATACTCAGATACCGACCTCTGCCCTGGGAGACGGTCTTCAACTCCTCCCTCGCCCGGATCTGCTCCAGTGGATCTCGGAAACGGGTCTCCAGGGCCCCCATAAAGCGTCGGAGTGACCCCAGACATGGGTCGCGCCGCGCGTGTAGTTGAACGTACCAGCTGGCCGCTCCCCTCTTCAACACTGCACCAATGGCCCGTACCCGGCTGGATTCCGTTCTAAAAGTGTGGGCATTGTCCTCCATATAGCCCCTCACCGTGGTCAGGAAAAAATCCAGTTCAGAGGACTCTCCCCCAAACTCGATCCTTAGTTCCTCTCGTCTCGGTAGGGGTCCCTGTGGTGGCAATCCCCAATCCTCCGCCCGTCGCAAGCCCCCTTGCGGGCCAGTGGGCCCCGCTGCTGCTTCCCTTTGTCCTGTGCCACGCCCGGCATTCGCCAGGGGCACCAGGGTCTCAATTGGGAGCGTAGCCGGGATTCTCGGAGGCTTTTCCCCTTCGTCGTCACTCTCCTCCACCCGCGTCAGGCTCGTTTGGATCTTGGGCCGGGCACCGGGCTCCTTTCGCATTTCCCTTCCCTTCGGTGCTGGGAGGTCTGCAAAGCCCTGGCTGCTTCCCATGCTCACGTCCCACATTGAGCTAGCCCGGAGTTCCCTTCCTCGCTCCGGCTCCGCCAAAACCGCCAGGCGCTCCATCGCCCTCGACATCACTGCCAGGGTGGTCTCCATCGCCGACATCCTCTCCTCCAGAAACACCATCTTTTGCGGGCCTGGGGAAGGTGAACCTTCCTCTCCTCCGGTGCTATCTCCCCGCACCACTCCGCGCCTCTGGGTTACCCCATTTGGCTGGGCATAAGCGGTGGATGACGCCAGGGCCGCCAGCTGGTGGAACTCAGCGTCCGTCTCGGGAGTGGCCCTTTCCGACCTTCCTCCTCCGGCGCCCAAGAGCTCTTCATCCTCCACTTGCATGTTACACCTCACCGCTACAGCGGGATGGTGTCCGTATTCTTGGCTTAGTGTCAGCTCACCACAGCCGCTCCTGAATGAACACACGAGACTCTTTGTGGTATCACCAGGAACTTTTACTGTAGGAAACATGAACATCAGAAAAGCCAAGAATGGGAGGCTCCGGCCAACCCTCCTTTATATACCCTCCCCCTCATTTGAACAGTCTCTTCCCGCTCAGTAAAACCCCGCGCAAATTCCCCGCCAAGTCCATCAGCCGTTTCTCCTCCGAGTCCTGGGACGCAGGTGTCTTATCAATGTCAGTGACCCTGAAACTCAGAGCCACATCCAGGCTCTAGTAGCAGGGTTCTGACACTTCTGCATCTGCCTCGCGGCACCCACAGGTTCTCTTTGTATAGGGGACTAGCTGTGCCCAGCCACACGTTGCTGTGGCAAGTATGGTGGAAGGGCCTTGAGTCTACACTGCCATATAATCCAGTGCAAATTAGATAATCTGTGGAAGAGGCCTAAGTGAGGCCTAAATCTGCCTGTCCCCTAACTGAACCCTGGCTGTCCCTTGGCTGAGTTGGTTGCTAGGAGACCAAGTGGGCAGAGATTAGCCCTCTGAACTGGCAGCAATTGGATAAAAACAATTATTGCTCTCCCTCTAATTAGGACTTTATTTTTCTTTTCTTTTTGTTGTATCAACCTAGAGGCGTGGATGATGGGTTGTATTGTCAAATTTCGAGGTTGGGGGGGCCTGTAGTTTTGTTGTTTTGTGGGTCGCCGTGATGCCATCACTCATTTATATATATAGATATTCTAACGTCTACCTAGCTTAGACTTAATGTTGAGTTGCTCGAATCTAGCCCGGGTAAAAAGTTTTCTAATATATAGTGGAAGTGTAAAAAAGAGGTAGGTTTCCATGCCCACGTTGCATTTAAATTTAGCCAGGTATGGAGTGGCTCTAGCTTGCACTATGATCATAAGATCATAATATGCTATATCAAATGAATAGGCATTCTGAAAAGCCCACATCTAGAAGTGTTAATCCACACTCATTGCATCCTTATGTGTGTGAAGCCTCCTCCTCCACCACCTCCTTTTTCTCCTTCCTCTCCACCCCTTTCTTTGCCTCCTTCATACTTGCTTGCCTACCTGGAGATAACTAACAAAGTAAAGATTTTGGCTGCCTACATAAATGGAAAACACAGGAGGGGGTAATCAGTCACCTCGCAAGTCACAATGCAGGTTGCTTTTACTCTTTTCATGAGTGAATGTGAATTTGAAGAGGGCATACTTGGATCAACTGCTTTTAATGGTCTCATTCTACTTAGCTCCTGTTTATTCCTTAGCACCTTCGGAGCAGCCTCATTAGTTGTCTCTTCAACCAGCACATGACTCGGTGATCACATCATCTCTCATCAGCAAAGCCGAGTGTCAGGGGAGCATGAAGACTGCCAGCAGAAAAAGCAATACATTGGGGTTGTGTTTTCTCTGTTCTGTCTCTGCCTTTGCTTAGAAATAATAATAATAATAATAATAATAATAATAATGGAAAAACGGAAACTGAAATCCAGTCTCTGACTAACACTGTCCAAATTTTTAGCACTGATATCAGCATGGAGTTTGGCTTGGACAAATGTTCTACAGTGGCATTGAAGAAGGGAAAAATCATGGAAAGTGAGGGCATAAATATGCCCAATGGCCAAACAATAAAGTGTCACCAGCCAGAAGCCTATAAATATCTGGGCATACTACAGCTGGACAACATCAAGCATGAACATGTGAAAACTGTGGTCAGCACAGTTTTACACACAAAGAGTCAGAAAAATACACAAGAATACACACAAAGAGTCAGAAAAATTCACAAAAGCAAGCTCAATGGAGGCAACACCATCAAGGCCATAAACACCTGGGCCATACCTGTCATAAGATATACTGCTGGCATTATAAATTGGACACAGGCGGAACTGAACAATTTGGAGAGAAAAACAAGAAAACTCATGACCATTCATCATTCACTGCACCCTCACAGTGATGTTAACCAGCTATATCGGTCTAGAAGATCAGGTAGCAGAGGACTTTTACAAGTAAAACACGCAGTCAAAGAAGAAGAACATGCCCTGGCAGAATATGTAAAGCAAAGTGAAGAACCCGCTTTGATTGAAGTCAAAAATCAGAAACTCCTCAAAGCACAGCAGACAAAAAACCAGTACAAGAAAACCGCACTACAAACTAGAGCTGACAGTCCCGGTGGTGATCGGCACATTGAGTGCCATGCCAAGGCCCCCTCTATTTTTTTCATCCGTCATGATTGTACAGTTAATTCTTGCTCATTTCCCTTTCCAGATAAACTTCATTATTTCTTTATTCCATGTCATAAAAGTTTTTTTATTCCGAATAATTGGTAAGCTTTGAAATAAGTGCAACATTTTTGGCAGTATATTCATCTTGATTAGTGATATGCGGCCGAATAAGGATATTTTCAAATTTTTCAATTTTTGAAGGTCTTTACAAATTTGTATGTACAGTAGAGTCTCGCTTATCCAACATAAACGGGCCGGCAGAACGTTGGATAAGTGAATATGTTGGATAATAAGGAGAGATTAAGTAAAAGCCTATTAAACATGAAATTAGGTTATGATTTTACAAATTAAGCACCAAAACATCATGTTAGACAACAAATTTCACAGAAAAAGTAGTTCAATAAACAGTAATGCTATGTAGTAATTACTGTATTTACAAATTTAGCATCAAAATATCATGATGTATTGAAAACATTGACTACAAAAATGCGTTGGATAATCTAGAACGTTGGATAAGCGAGTGTTGGATAAGTGAGACTCTACTGTATATGTTTTATTTGCTTTATAATTTGATGTTACATTCATTGTTGTGTGTGTGATGCGGCATTGAATTTTTGCCATAATCTGCAAGCTGCTCTGAGTCCCCTCCGGGGTGAAGAAAGCGTGGTATAAATATAGTAAATAAATAAATAAAAATTGAAGAAATATGCATAAATATACATTTTATTTCTTTTTAAGGCACGAAATAAAGTGGAAAGAAAATAAACGAGCTGAAAGATTGCAGGCAAACATGAGAAAACGAGACAACTACAAGAGACGAATTGTGCATCTAGACAAACAATGCTTCAGTTGGTTAGTTCATATTATGCCTGGGACTATTTGATTTTTGTGTAAATCAAGTAAGCATATGACATTTCTATAGAGTAGCCAGCCACATAGAGATAATACCCTGTTTCCCTGAAAATAAGACATCCCCAAAAAATAAGACCTAGTAGAAGTTTTGCTGAATTGCTAAATATAAGGCCTCCCCCGAAAGTAAGACCTAGCAAAGTTTGTGTTTGGAAGCATGCCAGGCGCCCGCCAAACAAAACACCATAGCATGCAGGATTGGTAAATGTACAAAATAATAATAATAATAATAATAATAATAATAATAATAATAATAATAATAATAATAATTGTGCGGTTTTCTGGCATTGTATATTTCTGCCGCTTCTGTGACTGTTCATTTGTGTTTTGCTGGTTCCGTAGCCCACTTGTCGATGGATGTCCAGAATCAGCAGCATCCACCGCGGTCCTTTTTATCCTGGGCGACGACCGAGCCAGTATAGACTTCGTTTTGGTTTGATTCTCCATAATGCTAATGGGTTAGGTGCTCTTAGTTCTGCTCCTCAGCTGAGGCCTCTCTGGTTTGGTTGGACCTGCCGGTAGTTACACTACCACCAGCACAGCCCTCAGTCATCATTGGAGCAGTTAAGCCCCCCACCACGTCAAGGTGGCACCTGCGGTGGGATCACAAACCTGCAAAAGTATTGGAAAATGAGCACGCAAAGATACTGTGGGACTTCCGAATCCAGACTGACAAAGTTCTGGAACACAACACACCAGACATCACAGTTGTGGAAAAGAACAAGGTTTGGATCATTGATGTTGCCATCCCAGGTGACAGTCGCATTGATGAAAAACAACAGGAAAAACTCAGCCACTATTAGGACCTCAAGATTGAACTTCAAAGACTCTGGCAGAAACCAGTGCAGGTGGTCCCGGTGGTGATGGGCACACTGGGTGCCGTGCCAAAAGATCACAGCCGGCATTTGGAAACAATAGACATTGACAAAATCATGATCTGCCAACTGCAAAAGGCCACCCTACTGGGATCTACATGCATCATCCGAAAATACATCACACAGTCCTAGACACTTGGGAAGTGTTCGACTTGTGGTTTTGCGAAACGAAATCCAGCATATCTATCTTGTTTGCTGTGCCATACAACGTCGTTGTGTTGATAATAATAATAATAATACATCACACAGTCCTAGACACTTGGGAAGTGTTTGACTTGTGCTTTTGTGATACGAAATCCAGCATGTCTATCTTGTTTGCTGTGTCATACAATAAAATAATAATAATAATAATAATAATAATAATAATAATAATAATAATAATAATATTTTTATACCCCGCTTCCATCTCCCCAGAGGGACTCGGGGCAGCTTACATACCAGTTGTATATGGAAATAATGATAGTAACAAGAAATTCTTGACAGGAGTCACAGTTTGTCTGGTTTAGTTATGTTGGTTTGTGATGACAACTACTGTACAGTATAGAATAAATGTTAATTTTTTTTGTTCAACAATAAATATAAATTCTTCTTCATGGAAAAATAAGACATCCCCTTAAAATAAGACCTAGCGCATCTTTGGGAGTAAAAAATAATATAAGACACTGTCTTATTTTCGGGGAATATGAAACATGAGTCTGCCCTTCTATTATATAAATTTCTGAGTTAGATGCCAGTCACTGAAGTCCCAGATAGGCATAAAATGCATTTGATAACCTTTTCAAGGTCCATAAATCCCTTTACTGATTACCCTTCCTAAAGCCAGCCTTCTATTTTATCTGTGGAGGCAAAGGGGAAAACTGGGGTCAGGCTCCCAGGTTCAGAAAGAAAGGTTAGCTGTAATGCTTTATGCACTACTGGTCCCATGAAGGCAGACTATGGGACAGAACCAAATACACTTCATCATAGGATCAAACAATGCCACAAGCATCTAGGAGGAGATACTAGAGCTAGAGCTCCTTGTTAGAACCTCTCCACCCAGCCAACTAAAAGATCTAATAATCTTACTAACTGTATTAAACAAGGTTGTTGTATGTTTTCCGGGCTGTATGGCCATGTTCCAGAAGTATTTTCTCCTGACGTTTCGCCCACATCTATGGCAGGCACTCTCAGAGGTTGTGAGGTATGGAGAAACTAAGCAACGAAGGTTTATATATCTGTGAAAAGTCCAGGGTGAGAGAAGAACTCTTTGTCAGTTGGAAGCCAGTGTGAATGTTGTAGTTAATCACCTAAATTAGCATTGAATAGCTTCATCTCCTGGCTTCTTCCTGCCTGAACAAAGGATAATAATAATAATAATAATAATAATAATAATAATAATAATAATAATAATAATAACAACAACAAAACACTGCATGGAAAATTCCTTGACAAAATTGAAGGAAAAGCTGATAAGGAGAAGACCTGGCTATGGCTCACGAATGGGACCCTGAAGAAGGAGACAGAAGGCCTGATCCTTGCAGCCCAGGAGCAAGCCATCAGGACAAAGGCAATTAATAATAATAATAATAATAATAATAATAATAATAATAATAATAATAGAAGACCTGGCTCTGGCTCACGAATGGGACACTGAAGAAGGAGACAGAAGGCCTGATCCTTGCAGCCCAGGAGCAAGACATCAGGACAAAGGCAATTCAGGCCAAGATCGAAAAATCAGCTGATGACCCAAAATGCAGACTGTGCAAGGAAACCGACGAAACCATTGATCATATCCTCAGCTGCTGTAAGAAAATTGCACAGACAGACTACAAACAGAGGCACCACTGTGTGGCCCAAATGATCCATTGGAACTTATGCCTCAAGTACCACCTCCCAGCAGGAAAGAACTGGTGGGATCACAAACCTGCAAAAGTATTGGAAAATGAGCACGCAAAGATACTGTAGGACTTCCGAATCCAGACTGACAAAGTCCTGGAACACAACACACCAGACATCACAGTTGTGGAAAAGAAAAAGGTTTGGATCATTGATGTTGCCATCCCAGGTGAAAGTCGCATTGACGAAAAACAACAGGAAAAACTCAGCCGCTCTCAGGACCTCAAGATTGAACTGCAAAGACTCTGGCAGAAACCAGTGCAGGTGGTCCCGGTGGTGATGGGCACACTGGGTGCTGTGACAAAAGATCTCAGCCGGCATTTGGAAACAATAGACATTGACAAAATTACGATCTGCCAATTGCAAAAGGCCACCAGACTGGGATCTGCGCGCATCATCCGAAAATACATCACACAGTCCTAGACACTTGGGAAGTGTTTGACTTGTGATTTTGTTATACGAAATCCAGCATATCTATCTTGTTTGCTGTGTCATAATAAAATAAAATAATAATAATAATAATAATAATAATAATAATAATAATAATAATATCATAGAATCCTAAGGTTTGGCGAAACCCCTAAAGACCATCCAGTTCAACTTCCTTCTACCATGCAGGAGGACACAATCCAAGCACTCCTGACAGATGGCCATCCAATATCAGCACAATAATAATAATAATAATAGAATAATAATAAATAAACTTTATTTTTATATCCCGCCCCATCTCCCCGAAGGGACTCATGGCGGCTCACAACAGGGACAAGCCCGAACAACAACAACATATTTAACATAAACTTAAAACATTCCAACAATACACAAAATAAAATAATGGACAAATACATTAAAATCCAAGCAGATAAAATCAGAGGAATTAAAAGCAACCCAGTGGGGACAGGTTTCATAAAGTGCTGTATCATGGAAATAAGTAGCAGTGATAAAGTGCCATATGCTTTTAAAACAGAAAGAAGCTCTATTGGGCCTGTTCATTTGAATCATAGAATCATAGAGTTAGAAAAGACCCCTAAAGGCCATCCAGTCCAACCCCTTTCCTGCCATGGAGGACACAATCCAAGCACTCCCAACATATGGCCATCCAGCCTCTGAATAATAATAAAAATAATAACAATATCGTAAAATTCTAAGGTTTGGAGAGACCCCTAAGGATCATCCTTAGGGTCTTGGGTCGATACAGGGAATGCCGTGGTTGTAGCCTACCTGGATTTCAGTAAGGCCTTCAACAAAGTCCCTCACAACCTTCTGGCAAACAAACTAGTAAAATGTGGGCTAGACAAAACTACGGTTAGGT
Organism: Anolis carolinensis; assembly: GCF_035594765.1. NCBI lineage: Eukaryota > Metazoa > Chordata > Lepidosauria > Squamata > Anolidae > Anolis > Anolis carolinensis. Next base: position 4,482,170 of record NW_026943822.1, on the reverse strand, counting down.
GGATCTGTAATTGGCTAAGCGAACGAACCCAAAGGGTGATTCTCATTAATGCGTCGTCTTCATCTTGGAAAGAAGTCACGAGTGGAGTGCCACAAGCAGGGCTCCGTCCTGGGCCCGGTTCTGTTCAACATCTTTACTAACGACTTAGACGAAGGGTTAGAAGGCACGATCATCAAGTTTGCAGATGACACCAAACTGGGAGGGAGAGCCAACACTCCAGAAGACAGGAGCAGAATTCAAAACGATCTTGACAGACTAGAGAGATGGGCCAAAACTATCAAAATGAAGTTCAACAGGGACAAATGCAAGATACTTCACTTCGGCAGAAAAAATGGAAGTCAAAGATACAGAATGGGGGACGATGCCTGGCTTGACAGCAGTGTGTGCGAAAAAGACCTTGGAGTCCTCGTGGACAGCAAGTTAAACATGAGCCAACAATGTGATGCAGCAGCTAAAAAAGCCAATGGGATTCTGTCCTGCATCAATAGGGGAATAGCGTCTAGATCCAGGGAAGTCCTGCTCCCCCTTATTCTATTCTGCCTTGGTCAGACCACACCTGGAATCACACTGTGTCCAATTTTGGGCACCACAGTTGAAGGGAGATGTTGACAAGCTGGAAAGCGTCCAGAGGAGGGCGACTAAAATGATTAAGGGTCTGGAGAACAAGCCCTATGAGGAGCGGCTTAAAGAGCTGGGCATGTTTAGCCTGAAGAAGAGAAGGCTGAGAGGAGACATGATAGCCATGTATAAATACGTGAAGGGAAGTCATAGGGAGGAGGGAGGGAGCTTGTTTTCTGCTGCCCTGGAGACTAGGACATGGAACAATGGCTTCAAACTACAGGAAAGGAAGGAGATTCCACCTGAACATCAGGAAGAACTTCCTCACTGTGAGAAGGGCTGTTCGGCAGTGGAACTCTCTGCCCCGGACTGTGGTGGAGGCTCCTTCTTTAGAGGCTTTTAAGCAGAGGCTGGATGGCCATCCGTCGGGGGTGCTTTGAATGCGATTTCCTGCTTCTTAGCAGGGGGTTGGACTAGATGGCCCATGGGGTCTCTTCCAACTCTACTATTCTATGATTCTATGATTCTATGATTCCAGTTCAACTTCCTTCTACCAATCCAAACACTCCAGCCTCTGCATAATGATGATGATGATGATGATGATGATGACAATAATAATAATAATAATAATAATAATAATAATAATAATAATAATAATAACAAAATTACGATCTGCCAACTGCAAAAGGCCACCCTGCTGGGATCTGCACGCATCATCAGAAAATACATCACACAGTCCTAGACCCTTGGGAAGTGTTTGACTTGTGATTTTGTGATACGAAATCCAGCATGTCTATCTTGTTTGCTGTGTCATAATAAAATAATAATAATAATACAACCATACAATCCAATAGTTTGGAGAGACCCCAAAGGGCTACCCAGTCCAACCCTTCTACCATGCAGGACACAATACAAGCAGTCTTAAGAGGTGGCCATCCAGCCTCTACATACACCACAGCAACGCGTGGCCGGGCACAGCTAGTAGCAATATAAAACACAACCATAGACAAGAGACATGCACAATTATAAAAATGGGGAAGATGGGGAAGGACAGTTAGAAGATGGCATTTAGAAGACCCCATGCACCCCAAGAAATCTCTGGATTATTTTAAAAGGCCACACACTAGACCAGATCTGTAGTCTTTCTCCAAATCTTCTGCGAGTACAAATATTTGCAGTGAAGGAATCTCTCCTTTATCATTGTGTGGAAATCAAGGGAGATGCCTGGGAATTCAATTAGTCACACAGTTGCCACGGCAACAACAGCATACATACATGTGGACTTAAATGATTTATACCAGCAGAAACCACTTCAAATAGGAATAAATTTAATACAGCACCTGGGAATGAAATGCTTTGTTCGGGAAATAAAATTGTATTTCCCTCCCCTCTTTCTAGCGATAGACATCAAGGTTGTAATGCAATATAGATGAAGGGAGAAAAATAGATATTTGGGCAGAAGTAGAATGGATTGTGTTGCCGGTACGATGCCAGCTCGGGGGACAATAGATAATACACGTGGGCACCCAAAATGTTCTTGGATTTGACCCACAGAATGGCTGGAAACGAATCTAGTGTGGCATAGGGCAATGGGTTGGAGTTGGTTCCTGCTGCAAAATCCTCCTGAAGATATGGATGATATCCTCCAGCATCCCATTAAGCCCACGCTGCTTTCTCGGTAGGGCTTATTTTACCCTCTATTACCAGAGTTCATAGGCAAGTGCTGATCCTAATGTAGTCAAAATGGTAATATCCATGCAAAAGAAGGCAGCATCAGCAAGTTTGAGAGAATTTCAAGCTTTGCAGAAATGGAGGTAAAAACTTTAGCAACATGGAAAATGTCTCTCCAATGTGGACCGAATGTGGTTTATGGGCACAAAATGGAACTGACTTGTATCCCAGGACCTATTGTTTAAGCAAATGGACACCATTATTTATTTATTGAATTAATTATTGACTACATTTATATGCCGCCCTTCTCGCCCCTAAGGGGACTCCGAGCGGTTACAAATTACATTCACATACAATACATTGTATTATTAGCATAGTACAATACTAGCATTAAATTACAGTAGAGTCTCACTTATCCAACATAAACGGGCCAGCAGAACGTTGGATAAGCGAATATGTTGGATAATAAGGAGGGATTAAGGAGAAGCCTATTATACATATACAGTAGGGTCTCACTTATCCAAAGTAAACGGACCAGCAGAACATTGGATAAGCGAATATGTTGGATAATAAGGAGGGATTAAGGAAAAGTCTATTAAACATCAAATTAGGTTATGAATTTACAAATTAAGCACCAAAACATCATGTTATACAACAAATTTGGCAGAAAGAGTAGTTCAATATGCGGTAATGCTATGTAGTAATTACTGTATTTCTGAATTTAGCACCAAAATATCACGATATATTGAAAACATTGACTACAAAAATGCGTTGGATAATCCAGAATGTTGGATAAGTGAGACTCTACTGTATTAGCATAGTACAATACTAGCATTAAATTACAGTAGAGTCTCACTTATCCAACATAAACGGGCTGGCAGAACATTGGATAAGCGAATATGTTGGATAATAAGGAGGGATTAAGGAAAAGCCTATTATACATATAAAAGCCTATGTAGTAGGCTATCTATATTTACGAATTTAGCACCAAAATATCACGATGTATTGAAAACATTGACTGCAAAAATGGCTTGGATAATCCAGAAACTTGGATAAGCGAGGCTTAGATAGATACACATATAAAGGTATATAGAGCTTGCAAGGGGTTAATGCCTATATATCTGTAGGAGAGTTTAACAAATGTTTCAGGGGAAAATGCTTAGTAATTAATTACTGTATTTACAAATTTAGCACCAAAATATCACGATGTATTGAAAACATTGACTGCAAAAATGCGTTGGATAATCCAGAATGTTGGATAAGCAAGTGTTGGATAAGTGAGTCTCTACTGTAGTTCAATACGCAGTAATGCTATGTCGTAAATACTGTATTTAGGAATTTAGCACCAAAATATCAGGATGTATTGAAAACATTGACTCCAAAAATGCGTTGGATAATCCAGAATGTTGGATAAGCGAGTGTTGGATAAGTGAGACTCTACTGTAGTTCAATACGCAGTAATGCTATGTCGTAAATACTGTATTTAGGAATTTAGCACCAAAATATCACGATGTATTGAAAACATTGACTCCAAAAATGCGTTGGATAATCCAGAATGTTGGATAAGCGAGTGTTGGATAAGTGAGACTCTACTGTATACATGGCAATCATTCAGTGCCATTAGACATACGACATACAGACAGAGACTATTTAACATTTTCCAGCTTCCGGCTTCTTGGGCGTATGCTCGATCCCGGCCACAGGGATATTGGTTTTTAAGTGTGTTTTTATGATGGTTGATTTTTACTATATTTTGTATTACATGTGGCATTAATCTTGTCATTATGTAAGACTGCTCTGGGTCTTCCTGGGGGAGAAGAGCGGTATATAAATCAAATAAATAAATAATAGGCATGTCCGATCGATGAAAAAAATGTTTCAATTCTCATTTCTAAAGTAGGGGGCACTGGCGCTTCGATATAGAAAGTATTTCCAATTTTTTCACCCAAAAATTTCAGATACTTCCGAAAATTCGTAATGATTCCAAATGTTTCTAAAATGGCGGACGTGCATGCGCAATCGCCAAAAAAAAAAAAAAAGGAACCGGGGGGGGGGGGGACTTTTACAGGGCTCTCCCGCCCTCATTTCTTGAGCTATCCTCATCAACCCTAGCCCCCACCTTTGCGTCCATCGTGGAAGCTTCTGATTGGCCTGGGAGCGGCAGCCATGTTAGGCTGCGCTAAGCTCCCATTCTAGGTAGGTTTCAGAAACAAAATTTTTTTAAAAATATTTTTAAAAATATATTTTAAAAAATTTGGGGGGGGGGGAATTAACGAAACATTAAGAGACAATTAGAGAATGGGCCAACAATGGTTCGAATTACATTGCTGGTTGCGCTGTGAGACAATGTCTCGGAATGCGTATCAAAAAGCGAGAACAATCCGAAATAATTCCGATATACGATTCAAAACGATTTTTTGGACATGTCTAATAAATAAACTAGGTTTTTTAACCTGAATTTTTTTTGGCAGGGTTGAACCCCTAACCCCCTCTTGGCTACGGCCCTGGTCATCATTACCTTCTGGATGTCTCTCAACTCAAACACTCTTTCCCTAAACCAAATGGTTACTCCTGAGAAGAAAAAGAAATGAGGATAATACATTAACTCCACGGGGAAAAGAAGGCGCCAATAGTGATCCTGTTCAAAAGAGAACTTTCCTCGACACCTTTGCTAATCTCAGTATTTGTCCAAGTAGATTCTGACACCCCAAAGTGCATATCGCATGCAGCTTCAGCCTCAGTATAGACATGAAAGGAACGGGGCCTTTTCAGCTGGGAAAGAAAATGAGTGACTCTGAAAATCTTGCCAACGTTCGAGCTCCTTTGAGAATGTCCCTTTGATTGTAACCGTTCAGCTCACCGTTTCTTTCCTTCTTTTCATATCGCTCATTTCGATTCATTTCATTTACTCCCATTCAATTGTTCTTGCACTACTTAGCTTCAGCTTGGGAAAAAAATAAACATAACAAAGGTTGAAAAGATAAGTGAGGAGAAAGCAATTCAACAAAATCAAGAACATTTAAGAAACCCATTGTTCATCAAATCAAGCATAGTCCCCTGTAGCAAAGAATGCATTACCGAGGGCAACTGGCAACACAGATGCAACTTTTGCCTTATTTTACAATGTCATAATGAAAAAGCTTCATTTCTATACCCTGCCTTTATCATTAGATTTCAAGGCATCACGTGTACATTTATCATTCTACTAGGCTGCATTAGAGGAAGGTTCGAGATGTGAAACAGTCAACATTACAGTTGGTCCCTAGCTGCGACTACCGAAGACTATTGCATTATATTTTATTGTTATCCTAACTTTTCCCCTGGGATTCAAGACAAGTCTTGGTTAAGGACTATTGTGACATTGGGTGACCAGTAGTGTTGTGCTCTTGTATGGAATTACTGTTAGTTTTGTGTAGTTTCATTGGTTTTGTCTCATTTTCATATTTGTTCCTGTTAACGAAAATGGAGTGCCTATACGAATCAAATTTTTGTCTGGCTTACAAAAAAAAGCTTGAATGATAGCCTGCCTAGCCAATAGGTCAAGCCTTCCGGTCTCAGAAGTGTGGACAGGACATTCGTCATTCTGCTATGGAATGTGGGAGTTGCTGACAGAAGAGCTTCGCAGATGATCGGCAAAGAGAGAGGACATGCTTTGCCTTGCTTAGGGAAGCATGGGTCCTATGAGTGATGGACTTTGTAGTTGTATATAGTTTGTATATAATAAAGCCCTGGTACCGCTGTGATCAGCTGAATTATGACTGTGGTGTTGTTTGTCGGTGCTGCTTAGCTGGATGCTTGAACATTGGCTCACCAATAAATCAGGGTGGTTTGGAGCTAATTAACCCCTGTAATATAGTAATAACTCCCAATTAACCAAAAACCAATTATTAGAACAGCAACCGTTGTATTCATGAGATGGCTCTGTCTCTTAGTGAAAGAGACCTATTGGTACACATCCAATGTAATGGAGAGGCACTACTCTCCCTGAATCAGCTTAGTGTCCCAGAATAACTTTCATAGTTTATATTACAGTAATATTATTATTAACACCCATTGGCACACATCAGCTGCAATGGGAAAGCAGCCCTCTGTCAGTACCTGCTTATTGTTACGAGGCTGAAATGAAAGGAAAACGAAAGCAAGCACGATGACGGTGCAGCTTTCATTTTCGTGTCGCCTCTCATTTCCTACGAAAATGTCATCATTCCTTTTGTGTAAATGAATGGTCGAAACAAAACGATAGGACGAAGGAAACGAAGGAAAAATTTCCACACACATCTCTAGCAACCAGTAGGTTTCCCCTCCCTCCCTTTATTCTATGTCTAAATTCTGACTTTTCAAATTTACAGTGGAAAGCTGAGTCATCAATAGAAATCAAACTTTCCATTCCTTTTGGAGGGCATTTCATTTGTTTATTAGATCACAACAGTTAGGCCTTTGGTGATGTTGAATGAAGCTGTACCAGTAACAACTCATGACAGTAACCCAACAGATCTTTTACATAGACAGAAAATAAACTCCACTGCTCGGAGAGTATTAACAAGTGCCAGTTTCTGCCCATCCTACTACAAACCATTCAAAATAGGAGATCGTCCTTTGCGAAGTAGGTTATATGGCCACCTCAGCTCCAACTCCAATGCTGTTCAGCTGTGCTGTGCCAGATGTTATTTGATGAATAGTAACTCTTTGTCAGAGTCATCTTCTAATGAAATAAAACCATTTCCCTAGAAACACTTGGACAAGAAGGATATGCTTCCAAGCTATTGGTGGCAACACTATCTTAAACAGAAGGAATTTCTATTCCAGGAAGTGATGCTCATTTACTGATGCTTTTCGATAAGGCACTAATACAGAGAAATGAACGGTGGCTTAATTTTAATTAGCCGCTGCAATCCTAGTCTCAAGGAATTGAGAAACTGCTGCTAGTATCTCTGTACCAAAAAAGGCCCAAACCACATGTCAAAAGAGCAAAGGGATTCTAGGTGAGACAATGGTGAGTAGCCCTCATTCAAATTTTAAAGAGCTAGTTTTAATTTTTTAAATAAGTTTTAATGTTTATATTGGAAAGTGCTTATAAAGGTTGTATATTACTGATGTCATGGCCTATGGCTAACACAATAAACAATTAATTCATTCAGGTGAGACAATGGAGCACATCTAGCATATGGATGTCTTGTTGCCATGCATTCATCATTAAAATTTCATTCTGCTTGGAAATTAACAAGGAAGATTTGGTCTGCGAAACCTCTCTTTCAGCCCTGTAACAATAAGCAGGTACTGACAGAGGGCTGCTTTCCCATTAGAGCAGATGTGTACCAATGGGTGTTAATAATAATATTAATATAAATAACGATAGTTATTCTGGGACCCTAAGCTGAATCTGGGAGAGGAGTGCCTCCCCATTACATCTGATGTGTGCCAATGGGTGTTAATAATAACATTAATATATGTATTAGTTACGATAGCTACTCTGGGACTCTAAGCTGAGTCTGGGAGAGGAGTGCCTCCATATTACATTGGATGTGTGCCAATGGGTGTTAATAATAATATTAATATATATTTTAGTTACGATAGCTACTCTGGGACTCTAAGCTGAGTCTGGGAGAGGAGTGCTTCCCCATTACATCGGATGTGTGCCAATGGGTGTTAATAATAATATTAATATATATATTAGTTACGATAGCTACTCTGGGACTGTAAGCTGAGTCTGGGAGAGGATGTGTGCCAATGGGTGTTAATAATAATATTAATATATATATTAGTTACGATAGCTACACTGGGACTCTAAGCTGAGTCTGGGAGAGGAGTGCTTCCCCATTACATCGGATGTGTGCCAATGGGTGTTAATAATAATATTAATATATATATTAGTTACGATAGCTACTCTGGGACTGTAAGCTGAGTCTGGGAGAGGATGTGTGCCAATGGGTGTTAATAATAATATTAATATATATATTAGTTACGATAGCTACTCTGGGACTCTAAGCTGAGTCTGGGAGAGGAGTGCTTCCCCATTACATCAGATGTGTGCCAATGGGTGTTAATAATAATATTAATATATATATTAGTTACGATAGCTACTCTGGGACTGTAAGCTGAGTCTGGGAGAGGAGTGCTTCCCCATTACATCGGATGTGTGCCAATGGTTGTTAATAATAATATTAATATATATATTAGTTACGATAGCTACTCTGGGACTCTAAGCTGAGTCTGGGAGAGGAGTGCCTCCCCATTACATCGGATGTGTGCCAATGGGTGTTAATAATAATATTAATATATATATATTAGTTACGATAGCTACTCTGGGACTCTAAGCTGAGTCTGGGAGAGGATTGCCTCCCCATTACATCGGATGTGTGCCAATGGGTGTTAATAATAATATTAATATATATATTAGTTACGATAGCTACTCTGGGACTCTAAGCTGAGTCTGGGAGAGGAGTGCTTCCCCATTACATCGGATGTGTGCCAATGGGTGTTAATAATAATATTAATATATATATTAGTTACGATAGCTACTCTGGGACTCTAAGCTGAGTCTGGGAGAGGAGTGCCTCCCCATTACATCGGATGTGTGCCAATGGGTGTTAATAATAATATTAATATATATATATTAGTTACGATAGCTACTCTGGGACTCTAAGCTGAGTCTGGGAGAGGAGTGCCTCCCCATTACATCGGATGTGTGCCAATGGGTGTTAATAATAATATTAATATATATATTAGTTACGATAGCTACTCTGGGACTCTAAGCTGAGTCTGGGAGAGGAGTGCTTCCCCATTACATCGGATGTGTGCCAATGGGTGTTAATAATAATATTAATATATATATTAGTTACGATAGCTACTCTGGGACTCTAAGCTGAGTCTGGGAGAGGAGTGCCTCCCCATTACATCGGATGTGTGCCAATGGGTGTTATTAATAATAATATTATTAATAACGATAGTACTCTGGGGAAGACCCAAATGTTTTAAAAGTTGGTGGGCTAAACGGGGTCAAAATGCCCTCCATGTGTGGTGATTTTCACCCCTCTAGCCCAAAAACCAAGGGGGGGGGTGAGCCTCGGAAGCCCTCCCATTGCCACCAATGGCACAAAATTTTCGTGTTTTTCATTAGCCAGATGAAAATTCATGTTATATAGGCACCTCATTTTTGTTAGCGGGAACCAAATATGAAAATGAGACGACATGAATGAAACTACACAAAATGAACAGCAATTTCATACCAAAGCACAACACTAGTTTGGCGTAGCTTTCCAAAGGCATTGTGCAATGGTCAGTGTTTCCACTTGTGGGTACAGAGCTTCAAAAACATGCCCGAAGCCTCTAGAAAGATCACAGGTCAAATTCAGGACAAAGCAACTTTACATGTTCATGGGAAGGAGATAAAACGATAAAACAAGACACTTTCTGCAATATAAGCTTGATTGAAAATGATAAGCCAGTGTATGCCAACGCATCTAATTCTTTAGTAGCTCCTTTCTAAATGAATCCTTTTTTCTGTGAACACCTGGAGCATTTCCACTCCAGCCAAAACGTCATCCTTCTTAACAAGGGAGACCTTTTCAGCAAACCAAGACTAACCTTCTTATGCTCTCTGCCCTTGGACAGAAAATTTTGCTTTTTAAAGAATAAATCTGCAACAGCATGGAATTGTTTCCTCTTATTAAATCCACTCCTGCTTATTTATTTTGATTGAGCCTTTTTATTGTGACCCTGGATCATTTAGAAGTGTGCTTTTTTCTCAAACAGCCTCTCATTTATTAACTGCTGATAAGCAAACCACCTCAAGGCTGGTTGTCTTGAAGAGATGCATGCCGCATTGGTATTTAAAACACTCTAGGAACAGTAATAGATTAGGTGGGGCTCTTTGACAGTTCAACTGGTGGTGAGAAAACAAATCTAGATTTGTACTTCTAGAGAGCTGAGCTTTCGTTTTGAAAAATATTGGATAAAAGGGGTAGGCAATAAGGACAGGGAATAGAGGCAGAATTGGCTAGCAGGAAGATACAGGCGATGGTATAGTAGCGGAGATCTTGCATTGTAGACCATAATATTCTGCATCTTCATCCTCCTCCTCATCATCATCATCATCATTTAATTACTTATTAATCACCCTCCATCTAAGATGCTCTAGGCGATTTACAAGATAAAATTGTAAAGGATAAAAATACATACATACAAATATTGATAAAATTAACATAGATCAAAAGCTCTAGTAAAAAGCCAGGTCTTGAGTGCGAGGGTGAAAGGCCCCAACTCACGCATGGCTCTCATATGGGGCGGCAAGGCATTCCATAAGGCAGGGGCAGAAAGAGAAAAAGCTCTGCGTCTGGTCCTTTCCAAGTGCACTTCTCTAGGACCCGGTATGTAAAGTAAGTCTCGTTGAGATGGTCGTTGCGACCTCCGATGATGGGAGAAGGAGAGACGGTCCCTAAGGTACGATGGGCCCTGGCCGTAAAGGATTTTAAAGGTCAGAACTAGCATCTTATATAAACCATGGTAATCAGCCAATGCAGATGCTGCAGGACTGGTGTTATGTGGCATTTCATGGGTGTTCTTGTGAGTAGCCTGGCTGCCGCATTCTGAACAATACAGAGCTTTCGGGTCGTGGACATCGGAAGGCCAACATACAGGGCGTTGCAATCGTCCAGCCTAGACGTGACCGTGGCATGGATGACCGTTGCCAGAGCCTCATCAGATAGACAGGGTGCCAGTTGCCTCGCTTGTCGTAGGTGGAAAAGGGCCTGTTTGCTGGCAGCAGCGACCTGAGCTTCCATTGTCAGCTGCGAATCTAAAACGACACCCAAGCTCTTAACGGAAGGCGAAGGAGATAGGGCAGCACCATCGAAGGTGGGTAGCAAGTGGGTCAGACCAGTCGAGCGGCCATGCCAGAGAAACTCAGTCTTTGCCGGGTTCACCTTCAGTCTACTAGCACGTAGCCAGTTCGACAGAGCCTCCAGACAGAAGGTGAAATAGTCTGGTATTGACGTTGCTCCAGGCTCCAAGCGCAGAAGGAGTTGGGTGTCGTCTGCATATTGATAGCAGTCTAGGACGAAACTCCGAGCCAAACTAGCAAGGGGTCTAACGTAGATGTTGAAGAGAAGAGGGGAGAGAATTGCACCTTGGGGTACCCCACATAGGAGGGGAGATCTGTCGGAGACTTGATCCATATACTCCACGCATTGGCTCCGGTTTCGCAGAAATGAGTTGAACCAATTGAGGGCCTGACCGCGAACTCCGGACATGGCGAGACGGTGAATCATTAGATCGTAGTCAACGGTTTCAAACGCTGCGGTAAGGTCGAGAAGATTTGCAGGTCCTCAGACCTGCAAATCTGTTTCTTTTGCTTGCAACTGCCCAGTTCCCTGTTTTGGGGATTTTCTCAGTGGAATGGTTAAAGGAAATGTTCTAATAAATGATAAATGTTACAACCATACCAGTGAATCCAGAAGAACAGGGCTGTCCCATTGAGTGCACAGGATTGACTTTGGCCGATCAAGTGCCATGTTGTATTATTGAAATAACGAACCAACCCGTGCTGATATTCTACCTTGGCTACTTGGTAAGAAGATACTTCAGCTATTAAGTAATAGGCATGTGCGCAAAATTCGTTCCTACGTTTCTTTTGTGTCTTTTGTTTCTTGGGATGCACAAAACAGAAAGCCCCTTCCCCACATGCTTTCATGTGCATCTGAACTTGCCTCCTTGCCTTGGAAAGAGAGTGTTTGTGTGGTGTGGCTTGCAGGCAGGCAGGCAGGCCCGGAGCTTGGCTGCAGGCGTGGTATGGGCCTGCCTGCCTGCACACCTTGCCACACACGCAGTGTATTTCCAAGAAGAGTGCATGCGTGGTGGGGCTTGCAGGCAGGCAGGTCCAGAGCTCAGCTGCAGATGTACTCTGGGTCTGCTTGGCCCCACCACACACACACTCTTTCCAAGGAGAGTGTGTGTGTGGCACACTGGCAGGGCTTGCAGGCAGGCCCAGAAGTGCACACCTGCCAGTGCCTACAGCCGAGCACCTTTTACTCTAGACTAGAAACAGCAGGTGCCAAATCAGAAGAATGCATGCCAGGAAGGGGAGCCAGTGGGTAGGAATCCCCCCTCCCCCATAACCGAAATGAAATAACTGAAACAACCCTTCCAATTTTGGGAGGCTTACAAAAAACTGATCAGTGGAATGGTTAAAGGAGCGTCAAGCCAACCCTGACCAGGACTGCCTTCCACCTGGAAATCGATGTCCTCACTGCGGTAGAACATGCGGATCAAGAATAGGTCTCTTCAGCCATCTACGGACACACACCCAAGACACCAGAGATGGAAGACAATCGTCCTTGAACTACGAGGGATCACCTAAGTAAGCACAGGCCTCAGTTCCTGTGTTTGACATATGACCAGGTGCACATTCAGTTCACTTCTGCCTCTTCCTGTTTCGCCCCATAGCACTTAGTGAAGATGAACTCAAGGAATTGCAATTAGGGTCCAGATTCTAATTGTCCCAGTCTTACTCACTGGTGGGTAAGAGATGGAAATATTTCCTCCTTATGCTTGATTGCCAACTGAACAGAGCTCCTTGCCTAATCCAACTGTTGGATTTTGAGACAAGCAGGGGTGGCATTGATGTACAGTAGAGTTCCAGTTAACCGACTTCCGGTTATCCGACCGTCCGTATTATCCGAGGTGCCAGGCCTTTTGGAGATGCCCTGTGCGCATTGCTAGGCAGCAGCGTGCATGGGGCGCTTCCCTAAACTGGCTTGCCGGGAGGGATAATAGGGCCTTCCTATTATCCGCCAGTTCCAGTTATTCGACATTCGGCCCGCCTGTTTATGTCGAATAACCAGAACTCTAGTTTTGTGCAGAGGAGTTGCAGATCTGTGACTGTAACACTGAATGCCAGCTTTTGCCTTAAGGCTTTAGGCAACCAGGATGCATGTGTGTGCAAATGGAATTGCTGCAGGCAAATGAATGGTGTGGCTCATCGAGGGAGCATTCTTGGTTCTGAAGTCTGAGCAGGTTGCTTGAGAAAGAGAATGCAGCCATTTGTCTGTCCTCTTACTGGCCAAGGGCACATCACTTGCCAGTGGAGTGTTGGGTGTGTGTGTGTGTGGTATTTACATGACTGAAATAAACAATCAGCATCAACCCTAGCATTCACAGTACAGTAGAGTCTCACTTATCCAAAATAAACGGGCCGGCAGAATGTTGGATAAGCGAATATGTTGGATAATAAGGAGGGATTAAGGAAAAGCCTATTAAACATCAAATTAGGTTATGATTTTACAAATTAAGCACCAAAACATCATGTTAGACAACAAATTTGACAGAAAAAGTAGTTCAATATGCAGTAATGCTATGTAGCAATTACTGTATTTACGAATTTACCACCAAAATATCACAATGTATTGAAAACATTGACTACAAAAATGCGTTGGACAATCCAGAATGTTGGATAAGCAAGTGTTGGATAAATGAGACCCTACTGTATTTCAGTTGCTCAGTCCACACTTAGCAGGCTCTACATATTTTGCTTTGGTTTTGATTGATTTAGCAACTCTCCACTTTTTTTTGGAGACGTCACATTTTGAAACCTTTTAAGCAAAATTGCTATCTCAAGAGCTTTAGCATTTATTTATTTTCATTTATTTCTTATTTTAGGCATTCGCCTCTTTTTTGCTTTGTGTACACATAGTATTTTACTGACATAAAAACTCAGAGGTTTCAGTTTCTGGAGAAGCACACTGGAAATATAAATATTATGCATGAGAAGGGAGTGAGGAAGCAGGGGACCCATCAAGAAATTTAAAGCGTTCTTCCCTTCTTGTCTAGGTCTGTGGGATATATCTGCCTCTCCTGCAAACGGCTAAAAGTAGCCCACTGTTTGGGAGAAGATGCATGCAGGGAGGAGACAAAGAACTGGCAAATCCTGGCTATGGTTTGAACAGCATTTCAAAAGGGAAATCGCATCTAGGGGTGAAAGACTCCGTCAGGTTCACGATCACTTGCATAAGCATTTTTCAAATATCAAGTTATTTCCATCTGAGATCTGTAGAAGTCAATGAAGTTTTGCAAATTCTTATCAAACTCAACTCACATGAAATCCTCCTCCCCATTTCTTCAGCTCTTCGGCTCATTAAGATTAAGAGAGGGATTGCCATGGCTATGCCTACAAGTGTTTGGAAATAGCCGGGCTGTGGCGCAGCTGGTTAGTAGCCAGCTGCAATAAATCACTACTGACTGAAAGGTCATGAGTTCAAAACCAGCACGGGTCAGATTGAGCACCCGACTATTAAATAGTCTAGCTCAGAGGTCCCCAAACTAAGGCCCGGGGGCCGGATGCGGCCCTCCAAGGTCATTTACCTGGCCCCCACCCTCAGTTTTATAATACATTTTTATATCAGTTTTAATAATATAATATATTGTATATAATATATAATATATGTATATTGTTATACAATATAATACTAATAATAATACCATATAATAATATTAATTATATGTTATATATTACATATAGTATTACAGTATAGTGGTATAGTTCAATATAGTAATGTATAATGCTAATATTGTGCTATGCTAATAATATAATATATTGTATGTACATACAGCTGCTCTGAGTCCCCTTCGGAGTAAGAAGGGTGGGATATAAATGTAGTAAATAAATGTAATAAGTAAATAAATAATTAATTTTAGACTTAGGCTCACCCAAATTCTGAAATGACTTGAAGGCACACAACAACAACAAACAACAATCCGAATTAACTTGAGTATCTCATTGGCCAGTAGCAGGCCCATACTTTCCATTGAAATCCTGATAGGTTTATGTTGGTTAAGATTGTTTTCATTTTTAAATATTGTATTGTTCTCATTGTTGTTGTTGTTTTGCACTACAAATAAGACATGTGCAGTGTGCATAGGAATTGGTTCGTATTTTTTTTTCAAATGATAATTCGGCCCCTCAACAGTCTGAAGGGTTGTAGACCGGCCCTTTGCTTAAAAAGTTTGAGGACCCCTGGTCTAGCTCATTGTTTACCTAAGTAATTCAAAAGACAGTTGCATCTGTCAAGTAAGAAAATTTAAAGGTAAAGGTTTCCCCTGATGTTAAGTCCAGTAAGCCGAAGAGCCGGCCCTGTCTGTTCTCTGCATATGCATATTTTCTTTATTAGAGTGCTTTGATGGCCTCTGGAATAGAAAGGCCTCAAATTAAATTTTTACATTGCTGATAATCAGCTGACCAAGGGATTCACACTGACTGTGCTTCTGCCAGACCGGCCTTAGCTTTCATTATGTTTTAACTTCTGCACCAATTCTTCATGTGGATGCAAGTTCTCCCGGCCATCTCTTGCTTTGCGATGTAAGCAACCCTGGACCCCTCCCTGAGTCAAAGCAACGTGTTTTTTAATGCCATTTAATATCGTAATCTTTACAAGGTCCGGAAATACTTAGCGTTGTGCTTCATCTCTGTCTTTCCAGTATCGGCACTTCTCAAACGGCAAGTAGGGAGTCATTTCCATGAGGGCTGATGAATGCCAAAGGGCTAAGGAGCAGGGACATGACCGCAGACTGTGTGAAAGGGTATTGTCTGTCTCTGAAATGTAGCAAATAGCTCTTTCTCTGGCTTGCTCCTCTTGCCCCCTTCTGCATTTGTATGTGTTGTGTGTGTAAATTTCCTAACGGTTGGCCTAAATGAGTTCTTACCACCATCAGATACCCTAGGACAACAGACTAATCCTTCTAATAGGATTACATCCGGAGCTAAAAGGAGACTCCGTGCCTTTTATGTTTCCGTGTTGTAATGCATAGCCTTTCTCTCCGTTCTTTCTCCCTCCTTTAGTACATACATCAAATAGATGCAGTGGCCCCGCTAGTTAGAAGGGGGAAAATTGGACTGTCTCCCCGATGTTGCCATTTCCTTGGGAAATCAGCACTATTTCATTTCTCTCTTTAGCACATAAACACTCACTACCATAACCACATTATTTATAAATTTATCAACCAAAATGTAGAAGTATACATTCTTTCTTCTTTTTACAATATCTTAGGCAAAGGAGTATGTCATATTGTATACAATCCAACAGTAAAAAATTAAATACTGATTTCCGCCTTACAAAAGAGTTGTTGTCTTTCCTAGTGGGTCAGGTCTTCTCATGATTTCCAAAGTACAGTAGAGTCTCACTTATCCAACACTTGCTTATCCAACATTCTGGATTATCCAACGCATTTTTGTAGTCAATGTTTTCAATATATTGTGATATTTTGGTGCTAAATTCGTAAATACAGTAATTACTACATATCATTACTGCTTATTGAACTACTTTTTCTGTCAAATTTGTTGTCTAACATGATGTTTGGGTGCTTCATTTGTAAAATCATAACCTAATTTGATGTTTAATAGGCTTTTCCTTAATCCCTCTTTATTATCCAAAATATTCGCTTATCCAACATTCTGCCGGCCCGTTTATGTTGGATAAGTGAGACTCTACTGTACAATGGTTTCAAGTCCTGATTATTTCCTCGAGCATAACCTCACAAAGCCAGAAACTGGAATGTGAAATAGCCTCTGTGTCTCTGTGTGTCATATGTCTAATGGCATTAAATGTTTGCCATGTATATGTACGAGGGTTGAATGAAAAGTAATGCCTCCACCTTCGTAACTCCTCAACACATGGTAGTACTAGTATGCAGCAGGTCCTGGCTTGTTCAGTAGACTCTCCTCTACAGTTCCATTTGGTGGGAAGCCTTAGCATTGAACGGTTGTGTTGTTAATAATAATAATAATAATAATAATAATAATAATAATAATAATAATAATTTTATTTTTATACCCCACCCCATCTCCCCAAGGGGACTCGGGGCGGCTTACATGGGGCCAAGCCCAGGCAACAAGCAATATATAAAACTCAACAATAAAAACAAATCATAAACAAATAAAATCACATATACCAATAAACAATAAGAACACTTCGATAAAAACCTGGGTTGGCTCCTAAAAGGGGTAGTGGGCCAGAAAAGTACAAATAGTTTTGTACAGTACATATTAGGTGCGAAGTTAAAGTGCAAAGTATGGAACCCTGCGCAGACGGTCAGTCAATGTGACTTAAGCAACGTGCAGTCATTGAATTCTTGACAGCAGAAGGTGTCACCCCAAAGGAGATTCATCAGAGAATCCATCTGTTCTCAATAATGAAAGAAGATCTGCGGAGAAATCATTAGGCTTCTGATGAAAATGTTGAGAGAACTGTGAGACGCCGGTTGCAGAAACAGAGTGTTGACTTCTTCCGTGACGGCTTCAGAAAACTTGTTCATCGTTGGCAGAAATGTATCCAATTGTCTGGTGATTATGTGGAAAAGTGAACAGTGGTAGTTAAAGAGCACATTCTAAGGATTATTTCTGCGTTTGATTTATTAAAATATTCCCGTCCAAACCAAAGTAACGAAGGTGGAGGCATTACTTTTCATTCAACCCTCGTACATTGTGATCCACCCCGATTACCCTTCAGAGTGAGAAAGAAGGGCGGAATAGAAATACTGTAAATAAATAAATAAATAAATATCCTCAGAATTCTCCTCCAACAGCACCGTCTCACAAATGACTCGGATCTCTTCCTATCAACTTTCTTTGCTGTCGAGAGAATTGGTACAAAATGCAATTCAGGTGGTATTACACTCCAGTCAAAATAGCCAAATTTAACAGACGGATATCCAATAAATGCTGGAAATGTGATAAAGAAATAGGAACCTTTTACCACCAATGGTGGAAGTGTAAGAATATTAATAGATACTGGAAAAAAATACATCAGACAACACAAAAAATACTTCAAATCAAGTTCCCATGAAAACCGGAAATGTATCTACTAGGTATAACAAGTCGAAAATTGAAGGAAAATGAAGATAAAATGTTCTTCTTAATGAGCACGGCTGCAAGATTAGTTCTAGCCAAAGTTTGGAAACAAAAAAATGTACCTGCTACAGATGATTGGATTATAAAATTGCTGGACTTAATACAAATGGACATTCTAAGACAGAAATTAAGTGGCGGAAAAAAGAAGACGGACTGGACAGGCTTCAGAGATTATATTCAAGAAAGTGGAAACACATTCACAGTAAACTTATCTGACGCATGAAGACAAAAACTTCTTGAGAGTCAACTGGGACAGAAAACGAACAAAAAACCAACTAAAACTTCTCAAGAAGACAATGGGAAGTTTTTATTTTTATTTTTTATCTTCCTTTTTTTCTTCTTTAAGGGGGGGGAGTTATTCTTTCTTCCCCTTACTATATATTTTATCCTCTCTTTTTTTTACCCTGTTTTCTCCTTATGTCTCTTCACCTACTTCCCCCTCCCCACCTCTCTGCACTATCCCCACCAATTTTGTTTTCCTCGCTTTCACTGTATTTACACTTATAAACCAATAAAAATTATTTTTTTTAAAAAAACTTTCTTTGCTGTCCAGTTTGTGCAACCATCCATAGAAACTGGGAATGCAATGGTATAAGCTTTCATATTCAATTATATACGTATCTTTACAATGGAATATACTTTCCTTAAATAGAATGATATGTTATAAAATTATCTTTTTTTCTGAATTAAGACACTAATTAAAATGTCAAAGACAGAACGCCACCAAATAGAGTTCAACACAGTTTATTAAAGTTACAGAACTAAAAAATGCCCGTAAGAAACAAAGGACTAGGCAAACACTTGCCTTCAAAGTGAAAAGTAACAGAAAAGACTCCGCTAGTTTAAAAAACGGTTCAAAAGGTAAACCGGATTAAACAGGAGTTTAATCCGGGTTAAATCAAAAATGCTTACTTCAGCCTGGCAATTTAAACAAACAAAAGTTGGTAAACAGAGATTCAATATAACACAATTAACTGGCAGCAGATTCCTCTCTGCTACTCAAAAGCTACAATTGAGTAACTCAGGCTGTTACTCCTCCGTGCAATGAGCGAAATCCGGGTCCAGGCACATCAATCAGGGCAGCAACGGTCAGCAGGGTCCCAATCCGGTCCAAGGTCGAAAGCCAGGTGCAGACGTCTCAAGTTCCACAAGTTCCACCGATAGCCACAGAAGGGATAGTCCGAGGTCGTAGTCAGTCAGTCAGTCCAGCGTCAATCCAGAGTAGGCAATTAATGTCCGTCAAAAAGACGACGGAGGTCCAAGCTATCAAGATTAAACACAAGTTGCACAGAAAAAGCCCACACAGTTCCTCCCGCCGTCTATGCCCAGTGTCCTTAGTAACTTACGTATTCAGCAACGAATCACACCCGTCTTCAGGAAATTCCCAACAAGAGCCCAAGCGTTCGTCCAGATTACCTTGCCCAACGCAATTAGCCCTGGATTCTAAACCCCATTTTATGCCAGTTCACAACTCCTCATCGCTGTCAGCTGCTATCCTAATTCCAGGTGCCTCATCATCATCCTCCTCATCAGAGCTAAAACACCTTTGACTACGCCCCACAGCATCCCCAGCTGTGGATCCCGCTCCATCCCTCCAGCCCGTCCATGGGTCTGATCCTGCAACCCGCCAATCGGCTCCCATGCTATCATTGCCGGTGACACCCGAATCCTCCCTCACACGAGTCCACTCCATGTCATCCTCCTCTGAGCTAACCATCTCTTCCTCCATTCCCTCGGTAAAACCCTCAAAGGAATCTTCGTCTGTTGGTTCTGCAAATAAGTCCCGGAGCCGTTTCCTTTCGCGCTCCTCAAAAGAGTCTAACTCTCGAGGAGTCTTACGACCTCGTCTCCTAGTATCGGAGCCAGAAGGCTCAACCATAACATAAAACCATTCAATAATAATCAGTATTCTGTCAACAGCCACTGGAGTAAGAGGGCAGATGGGAGAAGTATGGAATAAATGAAAGGGATGTATGGGAAACGAAAAGTGCAAATATAGCATCCAAGAAAAATAAAGCATCATTACCTGTGAGGGAAAAGCCAAGCAATGGCTCACCTAATTGGTTTGTGAATCAGGTTGGATCCAAAATTCCCAGCCGTGCAGACTATTCAAAGAGGAAAAGGTTATGCAGGGCATTTCCAGGGCCATTGTATACATTGGATGCAGGTGGCCTTGACAAGCACAGTTTGAATGTTCAGCAAATCTCTTGATAGAAACAGGTGCACCTATTGATCAAGCAAACAAATAGGCAAGTAGAAGACTTATTTTCAACCTTTCCCAGTCACATGACAGTGGGCCACTTCACCTAGCAACAGCCAGTCCTCTTTGTTCCTTTTCTCTTCGTCAGCTCTGGGAATTAAAGAGGTAATTAAAATGACCCCTCAATTATTTTACAGTGGATAATGAAGACTATAAATGGCAAGTTTGGTCCAGATCCATCAAACCAAGCTACCTACCTACCTACTTTGATTTTTCTATATAGAGGTAATAACTGGATTTTATTTTATTTTATTTATCGTGTGAGAATATAGTTATAATGTACTAGCTGTGCCCGGCCACACGTTGCTGTGGAAAAGTCTGGTGGTCTGGGAAATAAAGTATTGAGGAATTGGTGGTAGTTGAGGTAAAGGGTAAAGGTTTTCTCCTGACATTAAGTCCAGTCGTGTCTGACTCT
This sequence comes from Anolis carolinensis, assembly GCF_035594765.1. Taxonomy (NCBI): domain Eukaryota; kingdom Metazoa; phylum Chordata; class Lepidosauria; order Squamata; family Anolidae; genus Anolis; species Anolis carolinensis. The sequence goes on along the minus strand of NW_026943822.1, from coordinate 4,461,371 downwards.
GGGGGTTGGTGCTCATCTCTATTTCTAAGCCGAAGAGCCGGCGTTGTCCATAGACTCCTCCAAGGTCATGTGGCATGACTGCATGGAGCGCCGTTACCTTCCCGCCAGAGCAGTACCTATTCATCTACTCTCATTTGCATGTTTTTGAACTTTAGGGTTGGCAGAAGCTGGGGCTAACAGTGGGGGCTCTCTCCACTCCCCCAATTCAAACCTGCGATGTTTTGGTCCAGAAGTTCAGCAGCTCAGCGCTTTAACACGCTGCGCCATCAGGGGATATTATTTCCTAAAGGTTGTGAATATACAACATTTCTGATTGGGTTTTTTTGTCTGTTGGAGGCAAGTATGAATGTTGCAATTAGGGGAAATGATTAGCATGTAGCTAATTATTTAATATATTATCTGCTTAGAACTGGATTAATTATATGGATTATATGAGGCCCCTTCTTCACAGCTGTATAAAATGCACACTGAAGTGGATTATATGGCAGTGTGGAGTCAAGATAATCCAGTGCAAAGCAGATAATATAGGATTATAAATGGGTTATATAGCTGTGTGGAAGGGCCTTGAGTCTACACTGCCATATAATCCAGTTCAAATCTGATAATCTGTATTTTATAGGCAGTGTGGAAGAGGCCTAAGTGAGGCCTAACTCTGCCTGTCCCCTGGGCTGAGTGGGTTATATAAAAGAGTGATGGCATCACGGCGACCCACAAAACAACAAAACTACAGGCCCCCCAACCTCGAAATTTGACAACACAACCCATCATCCATGCCTCTAGGTTGATACAATAAAAAGAAAAGAAAAATAAAGTCCTAATTAGAGAGAGAGGAATAATTGCTTTTATCCAATTGATGCCAGTTAGAAGGCTAAGCTCCTCCAACTTGGTCTCCTAGCAACCCAATAAAAATAATAAAAAACATTAAAAAAATAATTAAAAACACTAAAAAATTAATACAATAAAAACCTATAATAACAGAAAATAACTTAAAAAAAGAAAATAATAAAATATAATAAATAAAAAGATAACTTACAATAAAATTAATTTAAAAATACAAATCACGTCAAATAAAAATTACACAACAATTTTTAACCAATACCACCACCACTTTGCCACAGCAACGCGTGGCTGGGCACAGCTAGTAATACAATAAAATAAGAATAAAACAGTTAAAATAATTAAATAACATTGTAAAATACAATATATAAAAATTTAACACAATGCAACACCAAATATATATACCAATCATCCACCAGACCTTGTGCAAAAGCCTTAATCCAATCCATGTCAATGCTAACTGAGTTCATTCATTAAACGCTTGCACGCATAGCCAGGTCTTCAGCTTCTTCCTGAACCCCAGAAGGGATGGAGCCTACTTCACACTTGAACAACACAACTGTTCAATGCTAAGGCTTCCCTCCAAATGGAACTGTAAAGGAGAGTCTACTGAACAAGCCAGGACCTGCCACATACCACTACTTGCCATCTGTTGAGGAGTTACGAAGGTGGAGGCATTACTTTTCATTCAACCCTCGTACATAGCAAAGGTACATGGCAGAACCTAAGGATAGGGTTCTGACAGAAAATAGGAATGGTCTGTGGATAGGGGTATTATAAGACAGCTTTCCTCCCTTGAATGTGTCCTGACACTTTATCACAGGGGTCCCCAAACTAAGGCCCGGGGGCCGGATGCGGCCCTCCGAGGTCATTTACCTGGCCCCCGCCCTCAGTTTTATAATATAATATATTGTATATACATATAATATTGATAATAATATTATAATGTAATACAGTATAACACTAATAATAATACCATATAATAATATTGATTATATATTCTATATTACATATAATATTTCTAATAATATTACAGTATAGTGGTATACTTCAATATAGTAATATATAATGCTAATATTGTGCTATGCTAATAATATAATATATTGTATGTACATATAATTTATGAGCCACTCTGAGTCCCCTTTGGGGAGAGAAAGGTGTGATACAAAAGTAGTAAATAAATGCAGTACATAAATAATAAATACATTTTAGACTTAGGCTCACCCAAAGTCTGAAATGACTTGAAGGCACACAACAACAACAACAACAACAACCCTAATTAACTTGACTATCTCATTGGCCAGAAGCAGGACCACACTTCCCATTGAAATCCTGATCAATGTATGTTGGTTAAAATTGTTTTTATTTTTAAATATTGTATTGTTCTTTCATTGTTTTTGTTCTTGTTCTTGTTCTTCTTCTTCTTGTTGTTGTTGTTTTTACACTACAAATAAGACATGTGCAATGTGCATTGGAATTTGTTTGTATTTTTTTTCAAATGATAATCCGGCCCCTCAACAGTCAGAAGGATTGTGGACTGGCCCTCGGCTTAAAAAGTTTGAGGACCCCTGCTTTATCAGAATCTAAACATAATAACATCCATCAGTGAAGCCCTGGAAGCAGTGATCATATAAATATTTTACAGGCAGAGACCGAACTCTCGGCTCACACGAGCATATGGCAAGATGAAAGATCTTGTCTCGTCTTGGTTGAAATGCACCAGCACAGGGAGGCTGTGCAACTGCTTTCATCTGTATAGCGAGATTCCACCTGCATGCATCAGAAGAAGGGACCGCTAGCAACCCAAAGCTCCCTTGTGATAGAAAGATTAGCAGGGAAATAAGACTCCGTTTTAAACATTTCCTATATATATAGGATGACTACCTTCTTATCTTTATAGCATACACTCCGATCATAGAGAAAAACAAATCATGACAGATATTTTGGGTACATTTGTCTTTCTAAACTATGACAAAGAGGCTCCGTTATTCTATGTTTTTTTAAATTACATAATTATTTCTAGCTTGCATCATTAGAGTGATGTGACACATCTATATATATAAAAGAGTGATGGCATCACGGCGACCCACAAAACAACAAAACTACAGGCCCCCCAACCTCGAAATTTGACAACACAACCCATCATCCACGCCTCTAGGTTGATACAACAAAAAGAAAAGAAACATAAAGTCCTAATTAGAGAGAGAGGAATAATTGCTTTTAACCAATTGCTGCCAGTTAGAAGGCTAAGCTCCTCCAACTTGGTCTCCTAGCAACCCAATAAAAAATAATAAAAAACACTAAAAATTAATACAATAAAATACTATAATAACAGAAAATAACTAAAAATAATACAAGAAAATAATAAAATATAATAAATAAAAATATAACTTACAATAAAATTAAAAAAAATGCAAATAACATCAAATAAAAATTACACAACAATTTTTAACCAATACCACCACCACTTTGCCACAGCAACGCGTGGCTGGGCACAGCTAGTCTATATATATAAAAGAGTGATGGAATCCTGGCGACCGACAAAACAACAAAACTAAACACCCCACAACCTCGAAAATTGACAGCACAACCCCTCATCCACGCCTCTAGGTTGATACAACAAAAAGAAAAGAAAAATAAAGTCCTAATTAGAGGGAGAGGAATAATTGTTTTTATCCAATTGCTGCCAGTTAGAAGGCTAAGCTCTGCCCACTTGGTCTCCTAGCAACCCATTCAGCCCAGGGGACAGGCAAAGTTAGGCCTCACTTAGGCCTCTTCCACACTGCCTATAAAATACAGACACCACCAGACAATGCCACAGCAACGCGTGGCTGGGCACAGCTAGTTCTTAAATAAGAAGAAACAAAGGAGGAAGGATTTTGTCTTTTGGACAAAACAAAGCAAGGAGACTTCATTAGCCAAGGAGACTAAAGCGCTGAGCTGAACTTGCAGACTGCAAGGTCGCAGGTTTGAATCCGGAGAGCGGAGTGAGCACCCGCTGTTAGCCCCAGCTTCTGCCAACCTAGCAGTTTGAAAACATACAAATGTGGGTAGATCAATAGGTACCACTCCGGCGGGAAGGTAACAGCGCTCCATGCCGTCATGCCGGCCACATGACCTTGGAGGTGTCTATGGACAACCCTGGCTCTTGGCTTAGAAATGGAGATGAGCACCAACCCTCAAAATTAGACACAACTGGACTTAATGTCAGGGGAAAACCTTTACCTTTACTACGTCCACCTGGAGTGTGAGTACTGGTTACTGTATATACTTGAGTATAAACTGACCCGAATATAAGCCGAGGCACCTAATTTTACCACAAAAAAACTAGGAAAACATTGACTCCAGTATAAGCCGAGGGTTGTAAATTTCAGAAATAAAAATATATACCAATAAAATTACATTAACTGAAGCATAAGTAGGTTAAATGTTTTTGTATTATTTACATCAAGCTCAAATTTAAGATAAGACTGTCCAACTCTGATCAAATCATTAGTCTCATCTTCTTCAATGTAAATGTGCTTATGTATCCTTTTAATAATAATAGAGTAAAATAATACATGTAATAATAATAATAATAATAATAATAATAATAATAATAATAAATACAGGAAAATAATACAAGTAATAATAAATAGAGTAAAAGAATAAATGCGATAATAATAATAATAATAATAATATCAGAGTGAAATAATAAATGTATTCTCATCTTCTTCAATGTAAATGTGCTTATGTGTCCTTTTAATAATAATACAGTAAAATAATATATGTAATAATAATAGTAATAAATACAGGAAAATAATACAAGTAATAATAAATAGAGTAAAATAATAAATGCGATAATAATAATAAAAATAATAATATCAGTGTGAAATAATAAATTTATTCTCATCTTCTTCAATGTAAATGTGCTTATGTGTCCTTTTAATAATAATAGAGTAAAATAATACATGTAATAATAATAATAATAAATACATGAAAATAATACAAGCAATAATAAATAGAGTAAAATAATAAATGCGATAATAATAATAATAATATCAGAATGAAATAATAAATGTATTAATAATAATAAAAATAGAGTAAAATAAATGTAATAGTAGCAACAATAATAGAGTAAAATAATAAATGTAATAATAATAATAAATACATGAAAATAATACAAGTAATAATAAATAGAGTAAAATAATAAATGCAATAATAATAATAATAATATCAGAGTGAAATAATAAATGTATTAATAATAATAAAAATAGAGTAAAATAAATGTAATAGTAGCAACAATAATAGAGAAAAATAATAAATGTAATAATGCCAATAATAATAGAGAAAAATAATAAATGTAATAATGCCAATAATAATAGAGAAAAATAATAAATGTACCATATATTCTCGAGTATAAGCTGACCCAAATATAAGCCAACCAGGACCTTCACCCGAGTATAAGCCGAGGGGGGCTTTTTCAGTCTTAAAAAAAGGGCTGAAAAACTAGACTTATACTCGAGTATATACAGTAATTGCTAGAAACTACATACAAAAAAATTGGTGCAAAACCACTCGATATTTTGATGCAGAGAAAAATCTTACAGAACACTTCAAATGCAGAGATAAATGAATGGAAGTCTCGCTGTCCTATTCTTCTTCTAGATGCAGTTTCCCAACTGTCAGGAAAACAATTTTTGAGTGGAAAATATAATGCTATCCTTTGCATTTATATACACATAGCTGAACTAATGTGGATGAGGCATATTCTGAAATTATTCCTTCTTGCATTGCTCAGAAAGCATCCCTATTTCAGCTCTGGAGCATCCATATTTCTGTGACTAATGCAGCTGCCATAAGAACTCCACGAGCTTCAGGTTTCCACTCTTTGCAGCCATATTGATCGGATCTAGCAATGCAATTTTCTCCAAGTGGCGAGAGGAACCTCTTCTGTCACATGCTATCCTAGATAGCCCAAAATGTAAATGTCTACCTAAAGAACCAACCGCTCATACATAAAACAGATTAAATTTAAGGACTCTGAGAATGTGAATAGTGCAATTTATCATGGAGATGTGTCTTGCATTTAAACACACAAACTGGTTGGGACAGGGAAAGATAAATAAGAAAGTTTCTTAGAAAATGAGAACAACTATGATACTGTGATAGACACCAACAGTTTTGTCGTATTGTTTTATTGGTATAATTACTAGGCATGTCCGATCGATGAAAAAAATGTTTCAATTCTCGTTTCTAAAGTAGGGGGCGCTGGCACTTCGATATAGAAAGTATTTCCGATTTTTTCACCCAAAAATTTCGGATATTTCCAAAAAATCGTAATGATTCTAAATGTTTCTAAATTGGCGGACGCGCATGCGCAATCACCAAAAAAAAAAAAGGAACCGGGGGGGGGGGGACTTTTACAGGGCTCTCCCGCCCTCATTTCTTGAGCTATCCTCATCAACACTAGCCCCCACCTTTGCGTCCATTGTGGAAGCTTCTGATTGGCTGGGGAACGGCAGCCATGTTAGGCTGCGCTAAGCTCCCATTCAAGGTAGGTTTCAGAAACAATTTTTTTAAAAAAAATATTTTAAAAAAATATTTTAAAAAATTGGGGGGAGGGGGGGGGAAATTAACGAAACATTAAGAGACAATTAGAGAATGGGCCAACAATGGTTCAAATTACATTGCTGGTTGCGCTGTGAGACAATGTCTCGGAATGTGTATCAAAAAGTGAGAACAATCCGAAATAATTCCGATATACGATTCAAAATGATTTTTTGGACATGTCTAATAATTACATTTGGAACACAGGAACTCCCTGAGAAGTTGTTCTCAATAGTTTTGCTATTCATGGCTTTGGGATTTATAGAATGGCTTCTTTTTTGGACACTGCCTTCATTTACTTCTTTTTTAGATTGGCACCTCTCCAAACCTTTAAATGGTGCAACCAAATGGTTTTCAGCAAGGCTTCCATTTTATTAGAGATGAAATAAGATTACACTTAAAAATAATTTAAGGCTGAACAAGCCTATCACTTTCAAATCTGTGTCAATTTTCTCATGAATTTGCCCATATAGCCATTTGTAATTTTTCCATATTGAATTTGTTTTATTTCTTTCCACATTGCTATGATAATTCAGAAAGGCATAGGTAAAGGTAAAGGTTTTCCCCTGACATGAAGTCTAGTCGTGTCCAACTCTGGGGGTTGGTGCTCATCTCCATTTCTAAGCTAAAGAGCCGGCGTTGGCCGTAGACACCTCCAAGGTCATGTGGCCACTGGCATGACTGCATGGAGTGCCGTGACCTTCCTGCAGAAGCGGTATCTATTAATCTACTCACATTTGCATGTTTTCAATATGCTAGGTTGGCAGAAGCTGGGGCTAATAGTGGGAGCTCACTCTGCTCCCCAGATTCGAACTGCCAACCTTTTGATCAGCAAGTTCAGCAGCTAAGCGGTTTAACCTGCTATGCTACCAGGGACTATCAGAAAGGCATATTTAGACTGTAATAATGTAATAATAATAGCTCTTCCTCAACATTCACAAAAATGAACTGTGAATGTTGAGGAAAAGCATCATTATTACAGAAAGGCATATTTAGACTGTAATAATGGTGTTCTTCTTTGACATTCACAGTTCGTTTTTTTTCTTTTTGTAATGGTGAAAAGTGTTGGGAAACACATGGTGGGTAGAAAATCTCGGATATGCACATAAATTCTGCAAGGTTCCATGTTTCAGTAATTATCCAAGACTGAATTTCTCAGTCATCTCTGGTGTTTGGAAGTTCCTACACCAGTGGTTCCCAACCTTTTTTGGACCAGGGACAACTTTGGCCAGGGACCTCTCTCCAACATTAGTACCTAAAGGATTACAAATCAATTTTTGGTCAACTTTAGATTCAGTTCTTCCTAGGTATATTTCGGACCACTGCCCAATAGAATTCACTATTAACAAAACACAAAGAAACCCGGGCTGGAAATTAAATGGAAATCTTATAAAATCAGAAGAAGACATTATAAAAAATAAAAAAATATTGAAGGAGTATTTTGAATTGAATAATACAATGGATGTCCCCATACAAACAATTTGGGATGCTAGTAAAGCAGTTATGCGTGGACATTTCATCCAACAAAATGCCCAGAAAAAAAGATTAAAAACAGAACAATGATTAAGATAAATGAAGAAATTAGATTGAATGAAAAAAAAAATAAAACAAGAGCCAAATAATGAAAGGATCAAACAAGAATTGGAAGCCCTGGGAAAACAGAAGGTTTTTATAGAGTTAGAAGAAACTGCAAAAAAAATTAAAATACCTTAAACAGCAGCAATTCCAAAATGCCAACAAATCAGGCAAATGGTTAGCTTGGAAAATTAAAAAGAAAAAACAGGCCCGAACACTAATAGAAATAGTCTGAGAAGGGAAAAGCCACACAACAGAATATGAAATAGCGACCCAATTTAATAAATTCTATAGCAAATTATATTCGAAAGATCATATTAAAAAAGATAAAATATCAGAATTTCTTTGTAATCAAAGACTTTCCAAAATATCAGAGAAACAAAGGGAGTTACTTAATAAAGAAATAATGGAGAAAGGAATTAAAAAGGCAATTAATAATATGAAACAAGGCGCCCGGGCCTGATGGGTTAAGCGGAATATATTATAAAACTTTTGCAGAAGAAACGATTCCTTTTTTAAAAAAAATAATGAATGAAATTTTAGAAAATCAGAAGATGCCAGATTCATGGAGATATGCCACGATAACAGTAATCTTTCCAAAAATAGCATCATTCGTTTCATGCATCCAAATGGATGATACTAAATGAATAGATGAATGAAACAGATGAAACAAATACCACGCACATCACTAATACTTACTCCCCGATCTGTATTTTATTCTCCTAGAAATTGTTCTCCCCAAAGATAATTATGGGCAGGTTTTGGTTTTTGCAGAAAATGTTTGATAAGCAAGGTGGAAACTGATATAGTTAAGACAAAGGGGGAGAGATGGAGCATGGGAGGACAGCCCCATCAAGTTTTCCCAACATTGTTTACTGTTGCCGCCTGTAACAGCATCAGATGAAATATCCTCTTGTCTGAAGCTTCCAGCAACAGCACAGTTAAGGATTATCCGTCATGCCACAGAGCTTTATCATGGTAATTACATCAGGAACAAGTTTACTGTTTGAAAAAGAAGTGAGATTACAAGAAGCCATCCACCAAACCCGTGGCAGCAGCACAGCAAAGAGATATGCAACAGAGAAGAGGAAAGAATATGTTACATGGATCTGGTGGGGACTAGATTTATTTTGCTCCGTAGATGCTGCAGCAGCAATAGACTAAGGGCCACTTTTCTGAAAGTTCATCCAAGGATGAAGCTGAATCATTTGAAGTAGTGATGGGAGAAAACTTTTTTCAGTTCCTCACTAGCACTCATAAAATCCTTCACAGTGAGAATGAAAAAGGAGATGATTTGGGAGTGGTTTTTTTGTTTGTTTTTTGAAAATTGTGAATGCAAGAAAAACCAAACCCAACGATTTGTCCATTTATTTGACCACATAGGCCTGAAAGGAGTGGTTGGAGGAGAAGGGCCCGCTTATCCCCCTACCAACCCCAGAGATTACTTCGGTCCGAAGACCAAAATTTGCTTGAAGTCCCTAACATACGGACTTATCATTTGTCTTCTACTAGGCAGAGAGCCTTCTCGATTGTAGCCCCTTATTTATGGAATGCCTTGCCAGTTGAAACTCGAACTAGCCGAGACCTACAGTAGAGTCTCATTTATCCAGCACTCGCTTATCCAACATTCTGGATTATCCAGCGCATTTTTGTAGTCAATGTTTTCAATACATCATGATATTTTGGTGCTAAATTCGTAAATACAGTAATTACTACATAGCATTACTGTGTATTGAACTACTTTTTCTGTCAAATTTGTTGTATAACATGATGTTTTGGTGCTTAATTTGTAAAATCATAACCTAATTTGATGTTTAATAGGCTTTTCCTTAATGCCTCCTTATTATCCAACATATTCGCTTATTCAATGCTTTTATTTTTCAGTGATTGGTTTTTTTTGGGGGGGGGGGCAAAATTCTGTTTGCTTACACATGAAAATTACCAACATTCTACCGGCCCATTTATGTTGGATAAGTGAGACTCTACTGTACTTGCCTTTCGGAAAGCCTGCAAAACCTTTCTCTTCCGACAAGCTTTCAATGGGTGAAAAACTCGGGGATATGTTTGTTTTTATTGTTGTTTTTATTGTTATTTTATAGCTAAGTGTATTGTTTTAATCTATTTCTGTAATCTGTTTTAATCTATTTCTCCGAGCCAAACTGGGAGTAGCGGTATACAAGTCTAAATAAATACATAAATAAATAAATAAATAAAGAAGGGATGAAAATTGTAGTTTAATTGCACCTGGCGGACTGCATATTCCATATCCCTATGAGTAGTGCAATGAAGAGTTGTAACAAGGCCCTGCTCCTGATTGTCACCCTGCAGATTGCTGTCAAAAAGGGACTTCAAATATTTATTTATTTATTTACAGTATTTATATTCCGCCCTTCTCACCCCGAAGGGGACTCAGGGCGGATCACATTACACATATAGGCAAACATTCAATGCCTTTTAACATATAACAAAGACAAACAAACATAGGCTCCGAGGGACCTCGAACTCATGACCTCCTGGTCAGAGTGATTCATTGCAGTTAATTGCAGCTAGCTTGCTCTCCGCCTGCGCCACAGCCCCGGCCTGCACCACAGCCCGAACACAGCCCGCCTGCGCCACAGCCTGCGCCACAGCCCGAACCAAATAGTATTGGTTTAGTGCCCGAACAGCCAGAAGAAAGACCTGGCAGCTAGTTGTTTAGGTAGGATTGGAAGCCACTTGCAATCATACCAATAGTGCCACCAGAACGGAACAGTTACAGATGTGTATGTCTGACATGCATTCATACTGCTCAGCCTATACATTCTGTGCACATTTTTCAAATAGATGCATGGATACATTCATAGATGCATGAGCCAATTCATCCAGAAATGTATTCAGTCCTATTTTGCACATTTTCAATTTTTTTGTTTTCATTAGTGCCAATTAAATACTACAAACACAATCCGAATAATAACAATTTTTTTAATTACAGTATTTATATTTCGCCCTTCTCACCCTGAAGGGGACTCAGGGAAGATCACAATGTACATATACATGGCAAACATTCAATGCCATTAGACATACGACATACAGACAGAGTCACAGAGGCTATTTAACATTTTCCAGTTTCCGACTTCATGAGGGTATGCTCAATTCAGGCCACAGGGGGAGCTGCTGCTTCATCATTCACTGTGACACCAAGTCCTTGATGGAGTACTTCCTCATACTTCCGCATGCTGCTGGACGTTTTTATGGTAAATTAGTTAGATTAGCCTCTCCACATAAGTGCTCCCTAAATTTTCCTACTTGACAGATGCAACTGTCTTTCAGGTTGCTTAGGTAAACAACAAACTAGGCGATTTAATGGTCGAGCACTCAATCCGACCCAGACTTTGAACTCACGACCTCTCAGTCAGTTGTGATTTATTGCAGCTGGCTACTAACCAGCTGTACCACAGTCTGGCCCACTAAAGCATAGATAGATGGATATATAGATAGTAGACATGTCCAAAAAATCATTTTGAATCGTATATCGGAATTATTTCAGATTGTTCTCGCTTTTTGATACGCATTCCAAGACATTGTCTCACAGCGCAACCAGCAATGTAATTCAAACTATTGTTGGCCCATTCTCTAATTGTCTCTTAATGTTTTGTTAATCCCCCCCCCATTTTTTTTAAAATATATTTTTAAAAATATTTTTAAAAATTTTTGGTTTCTGCAACCTACCTTGAATGGGAGCTTAGCGCAGCCTAACATGGCTGCCGCTCCCCGGCCAATCAGAAGCTTCTACAATGGACGCAAAGGTGGGGGCCAACGTCCTCTGTGTCCACATGGAAGATTGCCATACAAGCCTGGTGTGTAGCCCAGGCAAGCCATTCTGGGCTGGGTTTTGCGTGGAGAGGGTGGTGGTCTGGTCTCCGTTGCTGCGAACGGAGAGCAAGCAAGCCTCGTGTCTGGAGGGAGAGGGTGAAGGGGCCCAGTCTGGCTGTTCCCACAGAGGGGTTTGGAGAAAGGGTTAAGGGAATTTCTAGTTTTCAAAGTATCTTTGCACAATTTACAAGGGCATTGCAAATTTGATGAGGATAGCTCAAGAAACGAGGGCAGGAGAGCCCTTTAAAAGTCCCCCCCCCCGGTTACATTTTTTTGTGATTGCGCATGCGCATCTGCCATTTTAGAAACATTTAGAATCATTACGAATTTTCAGAAATATCCGAAATTTTTGGGTGTTAACTGTGTATTGCATCAGACAGCAGAAGTGATTATAAATAGCTCCCTGTGTTATCTGTTCTTCTCTCTGCCCTCTGCCCTCTGTTCTCTCTGCACTCTGTCTGTATATATCGTCTTGAGAGTTTTCCGTTTGTTAGTAAACTTTTTGTAGATAGCCAAACAGGCTTCAGCCTCTTTATTGGTGCCAGTGATTCTTCGTTGATCTTCCGCTGCATGTGTGTTTATCCAAACCGCGCGCTCTGACAGAATAAGCCCTTGTAATGACAGGTCTCCTTCAGCTCTGGCTCTCCCTCTCTTTCTGAACTGAACTGAAGTATAGTCCTTTCTTTAGAGTTTCTCCATCCAATGGGCCAAGCCAATAATTCACGGGGGCTACAAGTTCTCAATGACACTTTCCTCCTGTTTGGCCCAGGAAGTACAGATGTGACAAATCCAATTTGAAATATAAACATCAGTAAAATCAATTTCACTTCAATGGGGATCTTGTTCTTGAATGTGGAGAGTTGGCTGCACTTGGTCTGCCTTGCTTGGTGACGGATGTTAGGAAGAGTTTCAATTTTATTTCATTTCCTCTTGCAGTCTTGAACCAGATGTTTTATTTTAAGACCTCTTTGTCAGAATGAAGAAAATCCTTACACTATTAGCATGGAATAATTGTTAATTGACCTATTGATACGATTGATATTCATGTTCAGTTTTGGTATGTTTTAAACGAAGAGCTAATTGTTAAACTGCCAGGGCTATGTTGCAATTCTATTACAGTTTTCATTATATGTATGTTGTACAATTATGCTTTATATTATGGTACTTAAATTGCCAGTTTTCCATGAACTGTTTTGAGTACCACACTTTTGCAGGGAAATACAGCACACAAACTCTGATATTACACCCAGCTGTTATCAGTAGTGACAATTTGTGGATATGCACAATTAGACCCACACAGCTTGTTGCTAAAGGCTCTTACGCAATAATTACTACATTGCAGAATAAAATATTGAAATATTAATTTTCTATTAAAATATCCCCAAGCAATTTACATATGAAAAAATCTTTACAAGAAAGGACTAGTAAAAACAATTTAAGCAGCCGCAAAAGCAACAAGCTGAAATCATTGGAACTGGTGTTAAAACGGACCAATATAATCCACATGCTCATTAAAGGATAATGGGAAATCCAAAGGTCTTGTTTCACAGATGATCCAAGACTTGGTGTTTCCTACAGCTGTGTGGTGAGGCATTCTGTAACCAGCATGTCACCAATAAAAAAGCATTTGCTCAAAGATAGGTGAGAAACATTGTTACTGTATATACTCTACGCAGATGACACGCAAATCCACTACTCGTTTCCATCCGACTCCAAGGAAGCCCCGCGGATGCTGAACCAGTGCCTGGCCGCTGTGGCGGACTGGATGAGGAGAAACAAGCTGAGGATCAATCCTGACAAGACAGAGGCCCTCCTGGTCAGTTGCTCATCTGATCGGGGTATTGGGTGGCAATCTGTGCTGGACGGGGTTGCACTCCCCCTGAAATCACAGGTCTGCAGTTTGGGGGTCCTCCTGGATTCAGCGCTGACGCTTGAGGCGCAGGTGTCGGCGGTGGCCGGGAAGGCTTTTGCACAACTCAAACTTGTGCGGCAACTGCGACCATACCTCGTGAAGTCTGACTTGACCACGGTGGTGCATGCCTTAGTTACCTCTAGACTGGACTACTGTAATGCGCTCTACGTGGGGCTTCCCTTGAAGACGGCCCGGAAGTTACAATTGGTCCAACGCTCGGCCACCAGACTAATAACGGGGGCGAGTTACAGGGAGAGATCTACTCCCCTGTTCAAGGAGCTCCACTGGCTGCCGTTCATCTTCCGGTCCCAATTCAAGGTGCAGACCATCATTTATAAAGCCCTAAACGGTTTGGGACCCGCCTACCTTCGTGACCGTATCTCCTTCCATAAACCTGCCCGATCTCTGCGATCGTCAGGGGAGGCCCTCCTGTCGCCACTACCTATATCTCAGGCCCGCCTTGTAGGAACAAGGGAGAGGGCCTTTTCTGCTGTGGCCCCCCGCTTGTGGAACTCGCTGCCCATTGAAATCAGGCAAGCCCCCACTCTTTTAGCCTTTAGGAAAGATTTAAAAACATGGCTCTTCCGTGTGCTTTCGGAGAGTAAATGTTCTTTGCTACTCCCCCCAATATTTATCCTCTAGACTGGTTCACTATCTGACGTCCCTGTCCCTCGAGGTTTTTATTCTGATCCCTTTCTCACCCAGAGTTTTTAATTTTTAATCTAGTTTTTTAATTGTAGTGTTCATGCGGCCCGCCCTTGTTATACTGCTGTTTTGATCTTATGTTGTACTGTTTATTTTATGTATTGTATTATTTAATTGCATTATGATATGGTTATATTGTATTGTCCTGGGCATGGCCCCATGTAAGCCGCCCCGAGTCCCCATTGGGGAGATGGTGGCGGGGTATAAATAAAGTTTTATTATTATTATTATTATTATTATTATTATTATTATTATTATTATTATTATTTATTACTCGAGTATAAGCTGGGTTTTTCAGCCCTTTTTTAGAACTGAATAAGCTATATTTTGAACCAATGTGACTGCCCTAGGTCCATCCTGAGACTCATAGTTGAGTGAAATAATAATAATAATAATAATAATAATAATAATAATAATAATAATGTAGAATTCTAATAATAATAAATATGTAGAATTCTCTTTGGATGCATCTAAAGGTGAAGCTAAAGGTATTCCCCTTGGCACTAAATTTACCCAAGTCCGACTCTGGGGGTTGGTGCTCATCTCCATTTCTAAGCCAAAGAGCCGGCGTTGTCCATAGACACCTCCAAGGTCATGTGGCCAGCATGACTGCATGGAGTACCATTACCTTCCTGCCAGAGTGGTATTTATTTATTTATTTATTTATTACAATATTTATATCCCGCCCTTCTCAGGGCGGCTTACAATAAAACGCATATATAAAAATTATAAGTGCAATATAAATCAGTTAAAAATTATTAAATGGTACCTATTGATCTACTCATATTTGCATGTTTTCAAACTGCTAGGTTGGCAGAAGATGGAGTTAACAGTGGGCGTTTACTCTGCTCCCCGTATTCGAACCTGCGACCTTTTGGTCTGCAAGTTCAGCAGCTCAGCACTTTAATACGCTGCGCCACCGGGGGCTCCTACTTGGATGCATCTACTTTTTAGAATTTATGCAGTTTGACTCCACTTTAACTGCTATGGTGCAATGGTATAGAATTATTGGGGCAGTAGCAGTAGCAGTTCGAAAACATGCAAATGTGAGTAGCTCAATAGGTACTGCTCTGGCGGGAAGGTAACGTGGAGATGAGCACCAACCTACAGAGTCGGACACGAGTCGGACACGACTGGAGGATTCTGGATGAATGGATTTTAATCTTGGACATTCTTAAATTTGTATATAATGTGACTTTATTTTGTAATGGTATCTGTTTTATATGAACTGTTATTTTGTAGATTGTTTTATATGAATTGTTGTTTTTACATTGTTTTTAGGCATTGAATTTTTGCCTGTTTACTGTAAGCCACTTTGAGTCTCCTCGGAGAGAAAGGCGGGGTAAAAGTGATGTAAATAAATAAATACTTAACGTCAGGGGAAACCTTTACCTTTACCTTAGTTTTAAAAGGTCTTTAGCCTCCGCCAAAGAGTACTGGTGCCTTGCCAAATTACAAATCCCACGATCCCGGGGCCGGGCTGTGGCGCAGCTGGCTAGTAACCAGCTGCTATAAATCACTACTGACCGAGAGGTCATGAGTTCGAAGCCCAGGTTGGGTTAAGCCTCCGACCATTAAAAAAAAAATAGCCCGGCTTGCTGTTGACCTAGCAGCCCCAAAAGACAGTTGCATCTGTCAAGTAGGGAAAATTTAGGTACGCTTTATGCGGGAGGCTAATTTAACTAATCTACAACACCATAAAACTGCTCACGAGGAAAAGAATGAGGAAGAACAGCCACTAATGGACGGTGAAGCAACAGCTCCCCCTGTGGCCGGAATCGTGAAGCTGGAAAGATGTTAAAATGCCTCTGTGTCTGTCTAAAACTGAATGTTGTTGGCATTGAATGTTTGCCATATATGTGTCCATTGTAATCCGCCCTGAGTCCCCTTCGGGGTGAGAAGGGCGGAATATAAATACTGTAAATAAATAAATAATAAATAAATCCCACAACACTGAGACATGTCAGTGCATTCTGTGGTTGCCTGCAGTATCATTTCTCCCTACACTGATCTACACAGTCAATATAGATGCAGCCATAATCATATGTTATTTCTCAAACATATCTTTTCAATATCAGTCTGAGTATTTGTTATTTGTCAGTGTATTGTGTATTTTGAAATGTTAAAATCAATCTTGATTCAGCAATTATGGAGTTAATGAGAGTCTGCTATGATTGATGTATCACAGGACCAATGGGGTCAAGTGTGTTTTGACCGGGACTTACTATCTTGTTCCTGTGGAATGTAGTGGGTGTTCCCTGTGTAGAGCGAAGAACAGCAATGAGCAATGAGCAGCGTGTGTGTGCATGAGTCTTTCAGAAAGGACTCATGGAGGAGAAAGGACTGAATTTGCTCTGTCTGTAAATAGAACATGTAAATAAAGTTGTTTGCCGTTGGACTACCAACTGAACCTTCATCTGCTGGAGTGAGTTTGTCCAGTGCTGTTTTTCAACACGGGGAAACAGTCTGGAGAGAAGGAGGTGAACCGGGATGGTGAATTTTTGGATTTCACTCTGCTACCCATCATCCCCGCTGACATTATTTCCCTAAGTACAAAGGAATTTGGTTAAACAGCATTCATGAACTGCTGCCCAAAGTGATCACAGTTTCATCTTCATCATTACTTTGTGAATGTGGAAGGAATGAGCCGTTGAGACTCTCGGCCACGCTGCCATTTGGCTAAGCAAGACATCCACCTCTTTCAGAAAGTGAAATGTCACACCTAATGACCTCATTAGCACCTCGTAATCTCTGCTTTCTATCAGATGGCCAAACAATAGCTTGCTCAATAGTTTCAGTAAAAAGCAACTTGGCAAATAGCTTCCGAACAAGTCAGGGATGCCTCTAAACTGATAAGAGAGGTTTTGGCTTTGCTTCTTAACAGCAGATGCAGGGAAAAGCTGTTTTTACTGCATGAGACTTGAATTTCCGGCAAAATGAATGGGGAGCTGTAGGCGAAGCCAAGGCCAACTGTTGTATCCCATCCTGGACCTGAGCTGTCAGGTGAGCCTGAGGTTGGGCCTGTTCAGCCTGTGATTGTACCTGCACCTGACCTGTCAGATGAATCTGGGTTGGGGCCTGGGATTCCCATACAGACAGAGGTAAATGATTCTGTACAGCCAGAGTTAGATGAGGCTGCTGTTTTTGAGGATTCTGGGAGCAGGCATACAATGGTTTCAAGCAGGCAGCCTGAACTGCATTCCTTGGGAGAATCAAGGTCGAGTTATCCCTTGGCAGATGGGCATTCCAGTCTTGATAAGAGTAATGAGGTTGACAGAAAGAAAGCAGTATGTCAACAGAGAAAAGAAGGGGAGGTTTTGAGAAGGAGCAAAGGGTTACTAATGAGAAATGGTATTAAGCAAACTTCTCACGGAAAGAGGCCTTGATTCTAGTTTTAAGAGGAACCGCTTCTGAGAGAGAATTCAGAGGTGGTAACTTTGCTCATCGAGAGATTTGATCCTGGTTCATGGACTCTTGTTTCATGGACTTTCATGCCTTGTTCTTGTGGATTATCATGTCATGTTCCTGAAAGCCTTGCATTTTGAATCTCTTGTTCCAGTTCATGATCCTGTTCTTTGTTCCAGTTCATGACCCTGTTCCTTGGACTAATTTTGACTACCTTGTTTGGAGTTTATTCTCGTGTTTGCATTTCTATGGACCTCGTACCTTGTACCTCGTGTTGGGAATCATCCTGGACTACTCAAGTCTAAATGTAGTTAGATAGATGATAGAGTCAGATTGAGGGAATCCTTTCCCTGTTTACAAAGCATGCCTAGACAGGCTTTACTGTGTTTCACTCTATCCTGTATACGTCACATCCCTTACTTTGACGTTAGTAGAAATGTGAATCTCCAGGGACACTAACTTCTCATTGGTCAGAATGTCTTTTATGGCCCCAATAAACTGGACCATGAGGTTGGAACCATTTTTGGTTCACTCTCTTCTCCCTTTGTTCTTCAAGCTAACAACACATCCTGCCATCTCTCCTGGCAAAATGTAACTATTTAGATGTTTGTTATTTTTCCTTTCTTATTTTTCCTTAGAAACCAGTCTAGAGTAGACTAGACAGCTCCCAAGCCTTTCTATCTACAATTGAGTTCTTTTTACCTGAATAAATACTTTTTGAACTTTTACTGAGACTCTGCAGTCCATTGCAATCTTAAATGGTCAAAGGCTTCTCTTTGCTCGCCCCGTGTAAGTAACTGCTGCATTTGAAAGCTTTTGCTTTTGCTACTCTGCTGATTTTTGGTGGAATCTCCCCCAGAGAGGGTTAAATTGAGTCTAACCGCTCAGAGATTACCACAACACCTCGTACCTAAGTGCCTCGTATCTTGTGGACTATAACCTTGTTTTAATGACTTTGAAACTTTGATTTGCTAATGCTCACATATTATCTTCAATAAACAGCTTTCATTGCTTATAGCCTGGAGCTCCAGTGTGGTTTTAAGGTGCCTCTGCTGCCTAGGGGTGCAACACCAACCCAGAGTGAGTCGGAGTTTTCATGCCCATCCAGGTGAGCATGTCTAACCATCTGGAAACCAAACCAGTTGTAAGTCCTACTTCGCTCAGTTGTACTTGCAGATATGTCTAACAAGGGGCAGGCAACATGTGATCTTTGAAGCCTTTCATCCCATAACTACATAGTGAGACTCACCAAACTACCTACTGAAATTAGGGTAAACCAAACAAACTCCTTAGCCTACCCTTTTACTTTTTGGATGTAATTTCCTGTCAGATTTCAAATGGCAAAGCGTTTGACTCTGAGGCACGTGCCCTACATCTGGAATTGCTGAAATTGTTCACATCTGATGTTTGGGATTGTAGTTTTCAATATTGTGAATACATCAATGTGCTTGAAGCCTCAGAGAAAAGTTGAGCAAGGCATTGCTTGTTGCATTTAATTTAGTTTTCATTTTTATCTTTTCTTTTTCCATCCATTAATGTTAAAGTATCTCTCCAAAGAACTTTTTAAAAAGTTCTCTCTTTTCATGGTCTCCTGTAGTGAGCCCTGAGGGCTTACAAATGGGAGTTGGATATGTTTCGGCACATTACTATATTATTAGTCTTTGCTATACCAGAGTATTATCTTTTACAAAACAATATCTACTCAGGGTTAAAGCCTCCTCCTTCTTTGAAAAACCTGTTTTGTTTAAAGGCAATCATTGCATTGCATTTCTTAAAAGGCAATAAAAATAAAGCTATTGTGGAAATAAGGGGAAATCTCTTCCACTTGGCTGTCCTGGTTTTTACTGTCATAGGACAAAACAAGGTTTTTAAAAAGTGTTCGGGTCACTTATCAATTAAGCATTTCACTACATCATTTAGTTAAAATGGAAACATCTGGAGCTGAGAATCAATTGCCCAGAACCAGCAGCTTTGCTAATGAAAATTAACTTTAAATTGCAGTTCTGTCAAGGTGCCCCTCCCTTTCTTGACAGCCAATCTTTTGTGACCATTGGGAAGATTTAGACACAATTAAGCATGCAGAAATCCCAGTGATTTATGGGAGAATTAAGTACATTGTCACAATCCTGCTTCAGAAGCTACAAGACATAACATTATGAAAATAGAGCTACTTTGATGACAAGCCATGCTAGTGAACTGTGCTGATGCACAATCAAGTACTGGGAATATGTTGTCAATGAGTCTTCTGAGGCTGTGAGTGATAATGGAGGGATCAGGAGAGGAAGGAAGAACCCTCGCGAGGAAGGCTCGCTGGAAGATTTATACAGGAAGAGAATCAGGGAGATTGATAAGGAGTCTTCTGAGGAAGATTCATGTGGGGACTTGGGAGGGGATCTTGAGCTGGAAATGAATGCTGAGGAACCAGTGGTGACATAGATTGGGCACGGGCTCTGGAGGATCTTGGGGAGGAATCTGGGTCCATGGATGCTGTAAATGCTGGAGAGGCTTGGGTATCTTCAGAAGCAGATCCCACATGGTCTGCCTGGAAGAATGAGGGTAGTTCCACAGATGTGGATAGAGTTGGGTGTGGGCAGGATGATCTTGATTCTGATGAGGAGTTTGGGATGCCTGATCCAAGGGCGTTGGCTGTTTGGAGCTCAGATTCTGATGAGGAGTTTGGGATACCTGATCCTAGGGCGTTAGAGGTTTGGACGCCCAAGGAAACCTAAATAAATTGGGGATGTTGGGTCACTATGCTTTGCATGTGGCACGGTGTTGCTGGGCGCCATTGGGTTTCCTGTACGTGATTCTGAAGACTGGCTTGGGACTTTGCAACAGATGTAAGTTTGATCCGGGTTATTCTGCAACGGAGGGCTGGAATTGTGTGGGTTTCCCTGGACTGCACTGTTATTACTATTTTGCATTAGCTGCTGTTCGCCTTTGTTGTCTTGGCTCTTTTACACATATAGCTACCATATACTCATCTGCAAGTCTGAAAATTTTAGTAAATAAAATCAGCCCCAAAAACCTGGACAAATAGTAATGTATCTTAACGCTTACTAAAAAGAACCATCCAGTTTAAAGCGGTTGAAAACATGAGCTTAGTCTGCCAATGCAGAATATAAAGCAGGCACCAATATCCTTTGTTTCTGCCATGTTGCTGCTGGGACAGGGATGGCTATGAAATGGTATCTGACTTATTAAATGGGTTGTTTCTAAAGGTTTTTGGATAAATTATTAAGGCATCCGTGTCGGGTCTGTTATGGAGTTCCAAAAATATTGTTCGTTTTCTGTTACATATTGGCCCATTCACACCAATCGGTGGAGGCAGCAGCAAAGTTCTACGGATGCAGAATGCAGGCCTTCGGAGTCTTTTCCTGGCCCCAAGTGTGCTCCGGCTTTCAAGACAATGCATCACAAGACAAAAATGTAGAAACGGCTTAAAAACTCGATTACATGAATTTCACCGCCCATAAAACCGAGACCTCTGTGCCTGGATGCAGCATTGCTCTCACAAAGATTGTGAACCACTTTAAAAAAGTCAAAATCCCTCCCATGAGGTAATGTTGTAGATAAGCCATCATGGCCTGTATTCCATCAAGAGATGGAGTTGGAAATAGATGAGGCTGAGGATTTTGCAGTCAATTTTGCTCCAGGCCGAGGCCCCATAACCTTGCAACTGCCTGATATGGTGGTTTCAGAAGAACCACTGATTGGCAAACATTCCGAAGTCTCTTCATCAGTACCCACACCAGATGGTGTTGACCTGGGTGAAGATGAGACATTTAATCAGAATTAATTTGTTACTAGAGATAGAAGCAAGAAAGAGGGAGTGAGAAGGTCTCGAAGATTAGCTCACAAGTCGGATGGCTAATTTTCCCATGGGAAGTTTTTGTGGGTCCTGTACTCCTTAATTTCACAGGCTCGAGATTTCTTAAAAGTGCCCCTCACTGTATTCTTGTTGCAGTGTCAACTTTGCCTTTCCTCGGAAGAGGTTCCAGTTTCCAGCTCCTTGCCCGTGCCGAGTTCCCAGTTCCAGGCGAGCAGCGCCGAGCCGCAACTCCCGAGTAGACCTTGCCTTGCTACCACGTCTTCCTTGTTCCGAGTTTGACTCTGCTTTGTTTACCTTGCTTCCTTGATCCTGCTACAGGACTTTCCAAGTGGATTTGCAACTATTTGTTCCTGCTATTGTTTCATGGAAAGACTTTGAGTTCTGAAAAGGAAGCTATCGAGCTTCGCTTGTGGATTACAGTTTGGACATTACTGATCTCTTTCTGGGTTGCTATTGACTATATATTAAGGACTATTTCTTACTCTGACTTTCCATTATTATATTGTATTATTAGTAGTATAATATTGTATTCCATTATATTATTATCAATATTATATGTATATACAATATATTATATATTTATAAATTATTATAAATTATATATGTATGTGTATGTATGTATATAAAATTAGCATAGCATGTTGCTATGGCACAGGAGACAAGATGGAACTATCTTCCGTCTATCTATCTATCTATCCTATAACTATGTGTTTCTCCCTACCAATATAGGTCCAATTTGTGTAGAATGCTGATAAATTTTTGGTGGTGAAAACTGGAAAAAATCAATAGAAGAGGAAAAATAATGGGATGTCTGCTATCCTTGACAAAGCATTTCAAGTGACAACTTTTTGCTAGAGGAGCCATTTGTTCATTCTGGTTAATTTCAAGGAACAAACGCTAACTGAACATGCTAGTTTTTGATAAAGTTCTTAGTGCCTTGGTATATGTCTCTTACCTTACATTATGCCCCTAATCCATCATCAGCATGCACTATTGTGCTGAATTATAATTACCTTCTACATTGGATTTTACCTGTTGTGAATTACTTAGGGAGCCATTTTTGACTCAAAAGTGAGATAAAAATATAACAAATCAAATGAACACACTGTACATTCCTTAGCTTAGCCCTTTGATGCATTCCATACGGGATCTTTTGGCCTAGAGTCACTAAGGTATTATTAATCAGACTGGTAACAAAAAAAATGTAACAGATGAATCTTGAAACCGGAAAATCTGTATGATTTTGCAAAGCCCTTGATTGAACGAGAAAAGAGGCTTTTCTAGAATATTTCCTTCTCCTTAGAAAATCAGCACCAGCAACATCAGCACCCTAAAACCCATGATAGGTTCAGCTTAGAGATGGCATAAGTCAGAAAAAATTGAAGGCACACAATAACAATAAACGGACTCATATTCACATAGTCATTCTAATATTGTCCCATTCTCTTATTTTCTGAAGGAAATAGAGATCTACCACACATACTCTTGTATCATTTTATTTCTTACTAGCTTGGGGACCCGGTGGTGCCCGAGTTATTAGTAGACAGCATTGTTTGGGGATGTGAGGAAATATCACTTAAGTTTGGTCCAGATCCGTCATCAGCTGGGTTCAGTGCTGTCTATATAAGGGTGAACTACAACTCCCAGAGCCAAAGGTCGATTACCCCAAAACTCTGCCTGTATGCACAGTTCGGCATGATAGGGCTGTGTGCCAAGTTTGGTCCTGATCCGAAGTCGGCTTGGTTTAGTGCTGACTATATGAGGGTGAGCTACAACTCCCAGAGCCAAAGGACAATCACCCTGAAATCCTGCCTGTATGCTCAGTTGGACATGATGAGGCAGTGTGGCAAGTTTGGTCCAGATCCGAAGTTGGCTGGGTTCAGTGCTGTCTGTATAAGGGTGAACTACAACTCCCAGAGCAAGAAGTGAGTGATGGTACTTGGTCCATCCTCCCCCAATCTGCTCCAGGATGGAAAGAGTTTCATAGGGGTTCTGTGTGCCAAGTTTGGTCCAGTTCCGTCACTGCTGGGCGTCGCAGTGGCCTGTGGGAGTCGTAGTGATTGAAAGTACTACAAATCCCATCACCCATGAGCCATTGTTCCACAAACGGCACCAGGGCGTAAAGTGCATCATGGGAATTAAGTGTGCCAAGTTTGGCCCAGATCCGTCATTCCTGGTGGTCTCAGTGGCCTGGGACAATCAGAAAGCTGGCACATACACCGCTGTCTGCCGCACACATACCCGCATATATACAAACATTGACTTTTATTATATATATAGATTAGGCAGTTCCCAATTACTCAGCTGCATTTCTAGCAGCTATTCTAACTGAACGACGTCTCTGCTCTGTTTCCTTTCGCCTCTCCTGAAATGTGGGTACTTGCAAACTCTCCTCCTCAGATTCCAACTCACCCTCAGATTCATGAACACTTTCCTGTTCCTCTTTCTCTTCTGAAGAAGAGGGATCCCTAACACCAGCATCTCACAGTACCCATCGTGCACAGATCTTCCGATAGCCAAGCAAAGCAATAATGTGACCCACACGTTCTTGTGAAATGCCGATTATGCTTGAAATTTCTCTCTTAGTGATACGATGATCATCCTGAATCAATCTGTCAACCTTTTGCTTGTGAAACTCGGTGGTTGCTGTCACAAGACGTCTAACTTTTTGTTTGTCGTGCAAGTCAGATGTTCCCACCTCAACATCTTTAAACGTACTCGCCCACCAATGCACAGTATTCACCATAAACACAATCACCATAAACTGCTTGCATTCTCTGAAGAATCTCCTTTGGAGTGACACCTTCTGCTGTCAAGAATTCAGTGACTGCACGTTGCTTAAGTCGCATTGACCAACCGTCTGTGCAGGGTTCCATACTTTGCACTATAAAAACACAACCGTTCAATAATAATAATAATAATAATAATAATAATAATAATAATAATAATAATAATAATTTTATTTTTATACCCCGCCTCTATCTCCCCAAAGGGGACTCAGGGCGGCTTACATGGGGCCGAGCCTGAATAAAAACAATAGCAATATAAAACACAACAATAGACAAAAGTCATGCACAATTATAAAAATGTAAACATTAGCCATTAAAAACAAATGACAAGAACTAATAAAAACATGGATTAAAACGGAGAGGTTGTAAAAGTAGACTGGGTAAGGTGCATCATATAAATATTGTAAACACGAGGTGAGCGATGTTCTAATATTCTGGTTTTTAGAGATCTAGAAGTCATGCCCACATATAGGAGCTTACAAGAACACTCTATAGCATATATGACCTGGTCAGTGTTACATGTAGTGAAACTTCGTAGTTGTATATTGAATTTTAAAGTGGGATGTATAAATTGTTTGATTCTAAGAGACTGAGGACAAACAGCACAATGCCCACAGTTTGTGTGGCCTCTAAGGTTGGATTTCTTCAAAATGTTAGGTTTTGTTAAATCAGAGCTTATAAGTATGTCCTTAAGATTTCTTGAGCGTTTGTTGGCTAATAGTGGTAAGTTTTGGCATCCAGGGATATCTCTAATTAGGTGCCAATGTTTTCTAATAATTTTGTGGATTTGTGGAGAGAATTGTGTTAAAGTTAATGGCAAAATGATGTGATCATTGTTTTGCTTTGTCTCCTAATCCTCCACATCCTCTCCAGACCGGAGACAGAGTGTGGAGTGGTCAGGCTAAAGCTCTGAGAGCTCCTGCCTTTGGTGGAGTTCCCCAGGGTGCTATCCTTTCGCCCCTGTTATTTAACATCTACGTCTGACCACTTACTGAACTAATGTGGAGCTTTGGCCTAGAGTGCTACCAGTATGCCGATGATACCCAGCTACTCTTGCGTCTCGAACCTGGGACAACCACGATTCCTGAGAACGTTAAGCTATGTTTGAAAGCAGTGATGAGTTGGCTGCGAGCAAGTAGACTAAAAGTGAATCCCGCGAAAACTGAGATACCCTGGCCTGGCCAGCCACCAGAGTTAACCCAGTCACTGCCTGACTTTGATGGGGAAGTTCTGGTTCCGTCTGCTACTGTTAAAAACCTTGGGGTTGTGTCGGACTCATCGCTGACGATGGAGGCCCAGATCACTGGCCTTTTTTCATCTTCGCCAGGCAAGGAATTTGGCATCCTACCTCTCGACAGAAGCATTGGCAACGGTAATCCATGCAACAGTCACCACTAGGTTGGATTATTGTAACGCCTTATACGCTGGCCTTCCGAAGACAAAAACCGAAAAGATCCAAATGGTCCAAAAATGCGGCGGCCAGGCTGCTGGCGGGATCATCTATAAGATCCCATATTACACCGATTCTGAAACAACTGCATTGGCTACCAATAGAACATCGGATCTCTTACAAGATACTGATCCTGACATTTAGAGCTCGAAATGGCCAAGGACCATTATATCTTAGGGACCGCCTCATTCCTTTTTTCAATCAGTGGTCACCTCGATCCGCCAAGGAAAATCTCCTCTACGTACCGGGCCCTAAGGAGGTACACCTGGAAGCTACAAGGCGCAGAGCCTTTTCGGCCGATGCTCCAATTCTGTGGAACTCATTGCCTCCATATGTTAGAGCAATGTCGGAGTTGCAACCTTTTCTAAAAGCGCTCAAGACTTGGCTGTTTGGTTGTGCATGTAAGTAAATTAGATCTAATTTGCCAAATAGTCACTGTTGAATGTTTTTAGGTTGAATGTTTTTATGTTGAATGTTTTTTATATTGTGGAATGATATTTTAAATTGTAAGTCGCTCGGAGCACTCTGGTGGAGAGCGACTAATTAAGAAATAAAGTGAAGTGAAGTGAAGTGAATCTTGCTTTACTCTTTGTAAACTGCCTTGGGTCCCTTGCCTGAAAAAAGGTATCATAAAAACAAAATAACTGCCAAAAGTTTTGACCATTCAAGCTAAGGGCCCCAAGTAGCCCTATGAGCAATAATGGTTGAACATCTCTGGGGTTTTTATTTACAATTTACAACATTTTTATCCCGCCTTTCTCACCCGAGGGGACTCAAGGCGGCTTGCAACAACTGGCAAAACTCAATGCCCAAATACAATCAATAAAAATCAACAACACATCTAAAATGATTAACAGTACAGTAGAGTCTCACTTATCCAACACTCGCTTATCCAACGTTCTGGATTATCCAACACATTTTGTAGTCAATGTTTTCAATGCATCATGATATTTTGGTGCTAAATTCGTAAATACAGTAATTACTACATAGCATTACTGTGTAATGAACTACATTTTCTGTCAAATTTGTTGTATAACATGATGTTTTGGTGCTTCATTTGTAAAATCATGACCTAATTTGATGTTTAATAGGCGTTTCCTTAATCTCTCCTTATTATCCAACATATTCGCTTATCCAACGTTCTGCCGGCCCGTTTACGTTGGATAAGTGAGACTCTACTGTAATAAAAAAAACACATTATACAAGCTTAAAATATATAGCTACTCAATTCCATTCTGCCAAGACCTTAGTTCAGACCATGTCAAATGTAATGCAGGATAAAAAAAACCTAGTAATCTAGTAATGTAATTTAATGTATTCCACATTTCTCCCAATATTAGATTGAATCTTATAGTAAAGGTTAAAACAAAACAAAGTTAAACCCATATAAAGTAAAGAATTTTAAAAAGAAGCAATCAAACACTGAGGTTACAGGCAGCATTGAATTGATGGCAGTAACAAAAACAAAATCACAATATACAGAACAATGTGTTGTCGAAGGCTTTCATGGCCGGGATCACAGGGTTGTTGTATGTCTTTCGGGCTGTGTGGCCATGTTCCAGAAGCATTCTCTCCTGACGTTTCGCCCACATCTATGGCAGGCATCCTCAGAAGTTGTGAGGTATGGAATATACAGAACACTTCACAATAGTTGTCACAATAGTCAACTCTCAATGGGCATGAATAGTTTCAATTTTCCCATAAAGGCATTGAAAGTAGAGTCTTTAAAAAGAAGCTTATAACCGCTATTGCCGTCCCATCTGTTGCGGGCACGGCTGATGTATATTTCCAATGTGAAGTTTCGATAAAAGTTCTAAGAAACGTGGATCTCTCTCCCGCTAAAGTTTAACAATGGCACGAAAAGAATGCCAGGATTCTTGGAGGTCTGCAGTAATTTATAAAAGGTCCATTAAATAACAAAAGCTCCTCCACAGCTGCTGAGGAACATATCCAATATGTTCCTGCTGTTGTGAAACGGCCTCTGAGGTCATCTTGACACTTACATTATGCTGCAAAGAAACTGTTTAATTACAGCATCTTGTGTGAGTTGAATATCAGCCATTAACACCAAGCCTTCAAGCACCGAGTGGCACAAGATCAGAGTGGGAGTGAGGGAAGGGAGCCAGGGCACAAAGCGGAAGGAGGATAAATCAAGTGCAGACATGATAATTATACTACTCACATTACTCCACTTAGTGATGGTGGTGGTGGTAGTTATGGTGATGTTGATGAAAACTAAGCCAGAACGACTCGGAGCAAAATGTTGCATCCCATTGATTATCGTGGAATTATTTTATTTAATTCAGTTAATTAATTAATTTATTTATTTACAGTATTTATATTCCGCCCTTCTTTCTCACCCCGAAGGGGACTCAGGGCGGATTACAATGAACACATATATGGCAAACATTCAATACCAACAGACAAACAACATACAGTATAGACAGACACAGAGGCATTTAACATTTTTCCAGCTTCACGATTCCGGCCACAGGGGGAGCTGTTGCTTCACCGTCCACTAGTGGCTGTACTTCCTCATTCCTTTCCTCGTGTTTTGCTGGCAGTTTTATGGTGTTGTAAATTAGTTAAATTAGCCTCCCGCATAAAGCGTACCTAAATTTCCCTACTTGACAGATACAACTATCTTTTGGGGCTGCATAGGTCAACAGCAAGCCGGGTTATTTAATGGTTGGGGGCTTAACCCGACCCGGGCTTCGAACTCATGACCTCTCGGTCAGTAGTGATTTATTGCAGCTGGTTACTAGCCAGCTGCGCCACAGCCCTGCCCTGTTAAGTTAATAGATAAGTAAAAGCACTTCTTTATTGCCTTCAGCCCACCATGGTCCTTGTGGGATAAATGCTTAAAGCATGAAATATACATGAATGAAAACATTTTAAAATTCCCCTTTGAAAATAATGTGAAATCAAAGTAGTAAAGGTAAAGGTTTCCCCTGACGTTAAGTCCAGTCAAGTCCGACTCTGGGGGTTGGTGCTCATCTTCATTTCTAAGCCAAAGAGCTGGAGTCGTCCGTAGACATGTGGCTGGCATAACTGCATGGAGCACTTTTACTTTCCCACGAGAGCGGTACCTATTGATCTACTCACATTTGCCTGTTTTTGAACTGCTAGGTTGGCAGAAGCTGGGGCTAACAGTGGGTGCTCATTCTGCTCCCCGGATTTGAACCTGCGATCTTTTGGTCTACAAGTTCAGCAGCTCAGCGCTTTAACCAATTGTAATCAATTTGTTAGTAACCAATGTTTTGGTGCTATGTTTGTAAATATAGCAATTGCTACATAACTTTATCGTGTATTGAACTCCTTTTTCTGTTGATTTGTTGTAAAACATGATGTTTTGGTGCTTAATTTGTAAAATCGTAATGTAATTTGATATTTAACAGGCTTTTCTTTAATCCCTCCTTATTATCCAACATTTTCACTTATCCAACATTCTGTTGGCCCATTTATGTTGGACAAGTGAGACTCTACTGTAGTTATTATTATTATTATTATTATTATTATTATTGTGACACAAAGAGATAGTATGACA
This sequence comes from Anolis carolinensis, assembly GCF_035594765.1. Classification (NCBI taxonomy): domain Eukaryota; kingdom Metazoa; phylum Chordata; class Lepidosauria; order Squamata; family Anolidae; genus Anolis; species Anolis carolinensis. The sequence continues at coordinate 4,431,878 of NW_026943822.1, read as the reverse complement.
CAGCAAATGAGATATGCTGGATTTTGTATTACAAAATCACAAGTCGAACACTTTCCAAGTGTTTAGGACTGTGTGATGTATTATTATTATTACAGTAGAGTCTCACTTATCCAACACTCACTTATCCAACGTTCTGGATTATCCAACGCATTTTTGTAGTCAATGTTTTCAATACATCGTGATATTCTGGTGCTAAATTCATAAATACAGTAATTACTACATAGCATCACCACGCATTGAACTACTTTTTCTGTCCAATTTGTTGTATAACATGATGTTTTGGTGCTTAATTTGTACAATCATAACCTAATTTGATGTTTAATAGGCTTTTCCTTAATCCCTCCTTATTATCCAACATATTCGCTTATCCAACGTTCTGCTGGCCCATTTATGTTGGATAAGTGAGTCTCTACTGTATTATTATTGTATGCCACAGCAAACAAGATAGATATGCTGGATTTCATATCACAAATCACAAGTCAAACACTTCCCAAGTGTCTAGGACTGTGTGATGTATTTCCGGATGATGCGCGCAGATCCCAGCAGGGTGGCCTTTTGCAGTTGGCAGATCGTAATTTGTCAATGTCTATTGTTCCCAAATGCCGGCTGAGATCTTTTGGCACGGCACCCAATGTGCCCATCACCACCGGGACCACCATCACCACCGGGACCACCTTTGAAATTCCATCTTGAGGTCCTGATAGCCCCAAACATCACCTCCTCCTCCTCTGACGCATGCGGAAGAATTCCTTTGGCCGCATGGGGAAAGCCACACAACCCGAAAACCAAACAAAGAAACAGAAACCATGCAACTTTCTCTTTCGTTTCACTTTTTGTTTCATCCTAAAATGGGCTCCTTCATTTCATGCCATCCGAATGGACGGTACAAAACAGATACCGGAATGAAACAAATGGAACAAATACCACACACACCTCTAGTGCGCAGACATATTTGGAAAAACAGAATCCAAGAAATTTGTTCAAACTCTTCTGATGTACAGTGTTCCCTCACTACTTCGAGGTTCACTTTTCACGAATTTGCTCTTTCGCGGTTTTTCAATAAACTCTAAAAGGCTATTATGAATCATAAAAAATTACAACTTACAGCCTAAGAAAGGGAGAAACCAAAGGGAGAAACCAAAAAGAAAGGGAGAAACCAAAGGGAGAGAAAAGGAGCCCAAGCGGCAATGGAAGGAGAAGGAGGCGATTTATCAACACACGATTGGTTGATAAAGACTTAAAATAGTGTATCTATATATATAAAAGAGTGATGGCATCAGGGCAGCGGACAAAACAACAAAACTACAGGCCCCCCAACCTTGAAATTTGACAACACAACCCATCATTCACGGCTCTAGGTTGATACAACAAAAAGAAAAGAAAAATAAAGTCCTAATTACAGGGAGAGGAATAATAGTTTTTATCCAATTGCTGCCAGTTTGAAGGCTAAGCTCCACCCACTTGGTCTCCTAGCAACTCACTCAGTCCAGAGGACAGGCACAGTTAGGCCTCACTTAGGCCTCATCCACAGATTATCAGATTTTAATTGGATTATATGGCAGTGTAGACTCAAGGCCCTTCCAAACAGCTATATAACCCATTTATAATCTTATATTATCTGCTTTGAACTGAATTATCTTGACTCCACACTGCCATATAATCCACTTCAGTGTGCATACTAAACATAAAGACAACCATACAACACACATTCAATACCACCACTACCTCAACAATTTCTCATCAACACCACCAGACAACGCCACAGCAACGCGTGGCCGGGCACGGCTAGTAATTACTAAAATAATGTACAAATATTAAAATAAATATAGTGTCCCTACTTTGGGGATTTGCACTTATTGCGGGTGGTCCTAACCCCAGCGATAAGTGAGGAAAAACTGTAGACGCTTGAGAAACCTATCAATGCATAGAAACCTGAAATTGTAAAAGTTTATTTTTTGCTATGATATTAACCCACGACTGGCACAAACATCAGTAATATACCAAATTTTTTCCTTGGGGATGCGGGCAGGGGTAGATTTTGGTTGTTTTGTTTGTTTTTCGTGAGAAGAGAAATAATTAATCTGTTTGCTTGTTTATTTTAGTACACAGCTGTTGTTATTACCATGCATGATATATATTGAATCTGGAGCAATTTTTCTTTAGCCTGCGAGCTGCAATTGCTGATTTCCCCTGTTGCCTGTATAGATTCAGTTCGTAATAAAAATCATTTTTAAGGGAAGTGTGGAAAGCATGTTGACATCTTCCCACAGCTGTGATTTCCAGTGCCAACATTTTCAGTTGGCTCAAAGGGGGCTGGAACCCAGGTCCTTTATGTCGGTTAGAGATTTAAGCCAACTCTGCCATCTTAGATGGATTTGTGGTCTTTAGGATAATGGTTTACTCCAGGCTAAACAACATGTCCAATATAGCTCTGTACAGACTGCTGTTCTGATTGGCACTGGCTGAATAAGGGCTTATTTAAAAGGGTTGAATGAAAAGTAATGCCTCCACCTTCGTAACTCCTCAACAAATGGCAGTCCTGGTCTGCGGCGGGTCCTGGCTTGTTCAGTAGACTCTGCTCTACAGTTCCATTTGGTGGGAAGCCTTAGCATTGAACGGTTGTGTTGTTAAAGTGCAAAGTATGGAACCCTGCGCAGACGGTCGGTCCATGGGACTTAAGCATGTCAGAGTAATTCGCAGCGTAGCAGCAGTTGTATGTTGTCAATGGAGCAATGTGCAATCATTGAATTATTGACAGCAAAAGGTGTCTCCCAAACAACTGCAAGACCAAAAGGTGGGAACCACTGCTTCAGCACCATGTGAGTTTAGGGTTGGGTTAGCATTGGAGGAAATTACCATGTAAAGTTGTTCACCTTAAGAGAAGTCAACGCCAGAACTGGCTTCTCCAAACCGGTGCCCCTGCAGATGCCTTAGACTACAACTCCCATTATCCCATGCAACAGAGGTGTAGTATACTATACTAATATACTAAGTATGGAACCCTGTGCAGACGATCAGTCAATGCGACTTAAGAAAGCTTGGATAAGCGAGGCCTGGATAAGTGAGACTCTACTGTACGAATAAAATTACATTAATTGAGGCACCAGTAGGTTAAATGTTTATGAATATTTACATAAAGCTCAAATTTAAGATAAGACAGTCCAACTATGATTAAATCATTATTCTCATCTTCTTCAATGTAAATGCCCTTATGTATCCTTTTAATAATAATAGAGTAAAATAATACATGTAATAATAATAATAAATACAGGAAAATAATACATGTAATAATAAATAGAGTAAAATAATACATGTAATAATAATAAGTTCAGAGTGAAATAAAAATGTACCTTTCCCCATTTCGGCACATTCTGCACTTTGCCCGGGATTTATGATAGTCTCCAGTTTTTAACATTGTATGCTTCTTGCTGATTTTAGTGATTGTTTTTTTTACTGATGTTGATGTTTTTATTGGGTTAATTGTGCTTTTGCTTTGTTATTGATATTTGATTGTTGTATCGGGCAAGGTCCCATGTAAGCTGCCCCGAGTCCCTTCGGGGAGATGGGGCGGGGTATAATAATAATAATAATAATAATAATAATAATAATAATAATAATAATAATAAATAGAGTTAAATAAATGTAATAGTAGTAACAATAATAGAGAAAAATAATAAATGTAATAATACCAATAATAATAGAGAAAAATAATAAATGTACCATATATTCTCGAGTATAAGCTAACCCAAATATAAGCCAAGCAGGACCCTCGCCCGAGTATAAGCCGAGGGGGGCTTTTTCAGTCTTAAAAAAAAGGGCTGAAAAATTAGGCTTATACTCGAGTATATACAGTATATAATTTTCAGCAGAAAGTATAAAGCTCTGATAAAGGAGAGGTGGCAAAATGGAACCAATGTGTAGCGAATGTTGTCGAATGCCTCTCAAGACAGAGATAATCTATTTGGTTATCAGAGACAGCCCTATTGAACAATGCTTATACTTATCCAATGTGCATTATTAATTCAGATCTATGAATGCATTTCTATCAAGCATATGTTTTTGATGGCAAAGAGAGGGTAACACATATTTTGGAAACTCCAGACAATTTACCCTATTGGCCTCCTGTATATATAGTTTGGAATACGATTTTTTCCCCAGTTAAAGAATAATAATGCACTGGGGATAGGCTTTATAAGACTGGAATTTGTAAAATCTAATATCAGCTGGTGGACCTCAATGCTCGCTGCTGTATTCATCTGCATTGATTTAACAGGGAAATCCTCTGAGATGATAAATATTCCAGTAATTGTTTCCATACACAAGACAGGCCTCCAAAAAGAGAAATTATTGGCTTATTGGTCTGTTATGTATAATCAGTAAATTGTATGCAAAATGGGTGAATAATGCATTTTGTCAGAAGAACAAGCTGGATTCAGACAGGATACATCAACTGTACTGTTTGGTTTTGAACTATCCTATTCATAAATATGCTATAAAACCAAATACCCATATACCGTATATACTCGAGTATAAACTGACCTCAATATAAACCAAGGCACCTAATTTTACCACAAAAAAGGGAAAACTTATTGACTTGAGTATAAGACGAGGGTGGGAAATACGGCAGCTACTGGTAAATTTAAAAAATAAAAATAGATTTATTATTTATTTACAGTATTTATTACAGTATTTATTTACAGTATTTATTTACAGTATTTACAGTACACCCTTCTCACCCCGAAGGAGACTCAGGGCGGATCACATTGCACACATATGAGGCAAACATTCAATGCCATATAACATAGAACAGAGACAGAGACAGATGCAGGCACGGGCTGGCCTCGAACTCATGACCTCTTGGTCAGAGTGATTTGTTACAACTGGCTGCTAACCAGCCTGCGCCACAGCCCAGCCTTAAAATACTAATAAAATTACATTAATTGAGGCATCTGTAGGTTCAATGTTTTCAATAATAAGGCTTTAATAAAGTAAGACTGTCCAACTCTGACTACCTACATACTAGAGCAGGGGTCCCCAAACTTTTTGAAGAGAGGGCCAGTTCACGGTCCCTCAGACCGTTGGAGGGCCGGACTATAGTTGAGAAAAAAAAAACTATAAACAAATTCCTATGCACACTGCACATCTCTTATTTTGAAGTAAAAAAACCCAAACGGGAACAAATACAGCCTCAACGTTAATAAAAATCATAATCATAATAAAAATAATAAAGACGGTTGGAAGGGACCCCTTGGCCCATTTAGTCCAACCCCCTTCTAACTTTGTGCACCAAAAGCACAAGCAAAGCACCCCTGACAGATGGCCACCCAGCCTCAATGATGTTAATAATAATAATAATAATAATAATAATAATAATAATAATAATAATAATAATAATAAATCACACAGCCCTAAACGCTTGGTACGAAATCCAGCATATCTATCTCGTTTGCTGTGTTATACTGTGTCTTTGTGTCAATAATAATAATAATAATAATAATAATAATAATAATAAAGAGGATTGGAAGAGACCCCTTGCGCCATATAGTCCAGCCCCCTTCTGCCTTTTTGCACCAAAAGCACTAGCAAAGCACCAGCCTCGATAATTAATTATTAATTAAATACTAATTCAAATACTGTTATAAACAAGAAAAACTCTGGAAGGCACTCACCGGGCGAGGGAGGGGCCGGGGGCCGGATAAATGGCTTCGATGGGCCGCATGTGGCCCCCGGGCCTTAGTTTGGGGACCCCTGTACTAGAGTATAAGCCAACTCAAATATAAGCTGGCTGGGACCCTCACTCGAGTATAAGCCGAGGAGGGGGTTTTCCTTCCTAAAAAAGGGCTGAAAAACTTGGCTTATGCTTGAGTATATACAGTAAGTCATCCTTTGCAAATGGGCATTGCATGCAGTCACAGACATTTAGAGCAATTTAATACCACTGTAATTGACACTACTCTGTCTTTAGAAAAAAGGCCATGGATTCTAAGTATATCACACATTAGATGAACATTTAGCAGAATGGCTGAGGACTCCCGATTATTAATGAGTAAAAAAATGAGAAATACATGGTACCAAATCCGATGCTGTAACAGGCAAGACTTATCAAACCCACTGTTACCCCAACATGAGAACCAATGATAATATGAGGCATAGCCTTCAAGATATCGCAAAAGATTATGAGGTTCTGGGTAGACAGTCCAAGATCTTGTTGCACAAGTTGCATTTGGTCTCCTCTCAGATAAAGGACATGGCCCTGGGAGGGAGAAAAGAATAGTAGAAGGAACAACTGCTGCTGCTGCTGCTGCTCAATCATTCAGTCATTTCCGACTCTTGGTGACTTCCTGGACCAGTCCAGGCCAGAGCTTCCTGTCGGCCGTCACCGCCCCCAGTTCCTTCAAGGTCACCCAGTCACTTCAAGGATACCGTCCATCCATCTCGCCCTTGGTTGGCCTCTTTTCCTTTTTCCTTCCATTTTCCCCAGCATCGTGATCTTCTCCAAGCTTTCCTGTCTCCTCATGATGTGGCCAAAATACTTCATCTTTGCCTCTCATCTCCTTCTCTCCAGTGAGCAGTTGGGCATTATTTCCTGGAGGATGGACTGGTTGGATCTTCTTGCAGTCCAGGATTTTCCTCCAGCACCAAAATTCAAAGGCATCTATCTTCCTTCGCTCAGCCTCTTTATGGTCCAGCTCTCGCATCCATAGGTCACTATGGGGAATACCATTGCTTTGACTATGTGGACCTTCATTGCCAGTGTAATGTCTCTGCTTTTCAGTATTTTATCAAGGTTGGCCATTGTTTTCCTCCCAAGAAGGAAACGTCTTCTGATTTCCTGGCTGCAGTGATCTTCGCACCTAGAAATATAAAGTCTGTCACTGCCTCCACGTTTTCTCCCTCTATTTGCCAGTTACCAATAGGTGTAGTTGCCATGATCTTAGTTTTCTTGACGTTTAACTGTAACCCAGCTTTGCACTTTCTTCTTTCTTTCACCTTGGTGTTAAGGCTCCTCAGCTCTTCCTCACTTTTGGCCATCAGAGTGGTATCACCTGCATATCTAAGGTTGTTGATGTTTCTTCCAGAAATTTTAACTCCAGCCTTGGATTTGTCAAGACCCGCACGTCGCATGATGTGTTCTGCGTACAAGTTGAATAGGGAGGGTGAGAGGACGCAGCCCTGATGTCCTCCCTCTTTTCCCAATCTGGAACTCATCTCCTGTTCCGTGATCTGTTCTTACTGTGGCTACTTGGTCATGATACAGATTTCTCAGGAGACAGACAAGGTGACTTGGTCTCCCCAGATCACCAAGAACATGCTACAGTTTATTATGGTCCACATAGTCGAAGGCTTTAGAATAGTCAATAAAGCAGAAGTAGATGTTTTTCTGAAACTCCCTGGCTTCCTCCATGATCCAGCGGATATTGGCAATTTGGTCTCCTCTGCCTTTTCTGAACCCAGCTTGGACATCTGGCAACTCTCGCTCCATGTCTTGCTGGAGTCTGCCTTGCAGGAACAACTAGAAAGATTAAAAACAATAAAATACTTTTTGGATATGTCTGTACTGCACAACGAAGAACAAGGGAATGGTGGTGCCACTGCATGGAGAAGATGGTGCAGTGCTAACAGGGAGCAGAGAAAAGGCAGAACTACTTGATATCTTTGCCTCGGATTTCTCCCCAAAGGAAAATCTTGGGGAAATAGAGCACAGTAAGGGGAATGCAGCACACAATAGGTAAAGAGGTAGTACAGCGGTGTCTATGAGTACAAGATGAAAGATTTGAATTTGGGACTAAAACTGGAAAACCAAAAGAAGAATGGGTTTTGTGAAACCAGATCTTGATGAAATCTCAAATATTCTACACTCTTAACCAAGAGTTGGGAGTCAATATTTCAGCCCATCTCAAGTTTCTCTTTCATTTTCCAGTAGATGTTTTATGTGCAGGACTGTTTGCATTTACTGTGTAAATGCGACCAAGACAGTGAAGGTGATTAAATATCTGTTTGCCTACCTAGGCAGGAGAATCATATGCAAACACAAGTCCACCACTTGTACATGGGGAAAAAAAGCAAGGTGTCCCTCATCTCTTTTGTAAGAACCCCGTGGTCTTTTGCTGAATAAGCAAGATAGTGCCGAGTCCAATTTTAGCTAGGAGAGTTGAGCATTAGACATGGGTGATGTTTTGTGGTGCAGCCGATGCCCAATATTTAGCCTTCGGGTGTTTTTGATCTTCAGCTCTCATTGCACCAAACTGTGGGGCTAATAGAGGTTATGGGGATTATGTTTGAAAGAATCTAGCAAGCACCAGGTTAGGTGTCATAACTCATGGTGTAGAATTCAAGGAACCAACAGAGAGGAATCAGACATGAAAAGGTCTCCGGCTCCAGATGATAATTGCCTCCTAAAATCAGAGAAGATATCAACAGATAAAACTGATGAACAACTGAATCAGAATTGGGTTGTTGTATGTCTTTCGGGCTGTGTGGCCATGTTCCAGAAGTATTCTCTCCTGACGTTTCGCCCACATCTATGGCAGGCATCCTCAGAGGTTGTGAGGTATGGATAAACTAAGGAAAGGAAAGAATATATATATATCTGTGTAGAGTCCAGGGTGTGGCAAGAGTCCTTTGTCACTGGGAAGCCAGTATTAATGTTTCAGTTAATCACCCTAATTAGCATTGGAAAGGTTTTGTCTCTTGCCTGGGGGCATCCTTTGTTCAGTCATTAGTTGTCTTCTGCCCTCAGAGTGTTGGTTCCCATCTACTGTTTTGATTTTAGAGTTTTTTAATACTGGTAGCCAGATTTTGTTCATTTTCATGGTTTCAGTTAATCACCCCAATTAGCATTGGAAAGGTTTTGTCTCTTGAACTGACAAACCCAATAGACAGGTCTGGGAATAGGTAAAGGTAAAGATTTCCCCTGACATTAAGTCCAGTCGTGACCGACTCTGGGGGTTGGTGCTCATCTCCATTTCTAAGCCGAAGAGCCGGCGTTGTCCATAGACACCTCCAAGGTCATGTGGCCATTGGCATGACTGCATGGAGCGCCGTTACCTTCCCACCGGAGCAGTACCTATTGATCTACTCACATTTGCATGTTTTCAAACTGCTAGGTTGGCAAGAGCTGAGGCTAACAGCGGGCGCTCATTCCGCTCCCGGGATTTGAACCTGGGACCTTTCGGTCTGCAAGTTCAGCAGCTCAGCGCTTTAACACACTGTGCCACCAGGGGCCCAGGTCTGGGAATAGTAAAGGTAAAGGTTTTCCCCTGACGTTAAGTCCAGTCATGTCTGACTCTGGGGGTTGGTGCTCGTCTCCATTTCTAAGCCGAAGAGCCGGCGCTGTCCGTAGACACCTCCAAGGTCATGTGGCCGGCATGACTGCATGGAGCTCCGTCAGCTTCCTGCTGGAGCGGTACCTATTGATCTACTCACATTGGCATGTTTTCGAACTGGGAACAGTTCTATGCAAAAGCTCACAAAGATATATAAAGAGTTAAGCTGAACCATTTGCTGAGAAACTCATTCACTCACCTCCATTTCTATATTATCCACACTTCAACTAATCTTATTGTATAACAGTTTTTTTTCCTATCCCTGGAACCATAAGGGTAATTTTAGCGATTAACTTTAAACTGGGGATAATTTACTGACATGCATTAACATAATGTCAAAACAATTTCTTACAATTATGATTTAACCTTGGTCAAATCATTTCAAAACCTTCTTTCCCCCCTCCTACTTTCCCATTTTCTTTACAGTCATTCTCAACAAACCTTTATTAATAGTACCTAGGCACGTTAGAACTCTGGGCACTCCAACCGAGAGCGATTATACAAGATCACTTATGGTTCTCACAAGCCAGAAATGGATCAGAGGGAGAAAAACAACAAAAACAGCATAAAATGTATTTGAGGCCAATCTATGGGGTCTTAAGATCTTCTGTAGAGTCTTTTGCAGTGTTTCGCTTAAGAAAAACAAGAGAAACTTAGAAGAAATCTACATGGCAGGAGGTTGGAGTGTCTTCACTGGTCAGTAGTCGGGCTGTGGCGGGCTGTGGCACAGGCTGGTGAGCAGCCAGCTGCAACAAAACACTTTAACCAAGAGGTCATGAGGTCGAGGCCAGCTCGGAGCCTGCGTTTGTCTCTGTCTCTGTTCTATGTTAAGGCATTGAATGTTTAACTTATATAGGGGTGAGAAGGGCGGAATATAAATACTGTAAATAAATAAATAAAATAAATAGCCAGCTTCAATTAATTACTACTGACCGAGAGGTCATGAGTTTGAGGCCCAGGTTGGATTGAGTGCCTGGCCATTAAATAGCATAGCTTATTGTTTACCTAAGCAAGAATGAGGAAGTACTCCATCAAGGACTTGGTGTCACAGTGGATGATGAAGCAGCAGCTCCCCCTGTGGCCGGAATCGGGCATACCCTCAAGAAGCTGGAAATGTTAAATAACCTCTGTGTGTCTGTCTGTATGTTGTATGTCTAATGGCACCGAATGTTTGACATGTATATGTACATTGTGATCTGCCCTGAGTCCCCTTCGGGGTGAGAAGGGCGGAATATAAATACTATAAATAAATAAATAAAATAAATAGCCAGCTGCAATTAATTACTACTGACCGAGAGGTCATGAGTTTGAAGCCCAGGTTGGATTGAGTGCCTGGCTATGAAATAGCATAGCTCATTGTTTACCTAAGCAACCCGAAAGACAGTTACATCTGTCAAGTAGGAAAATTTAGGGACCACTTATGCAGGGAGGCTAATTTAACTAATTTACGTCACCATAAAAATGTCCAGCAGCATGCGTGCGGAAGATGAGAAAGTGCTCCATCAAGGACTCGGTGTCACAGTGGATGATGAAGCAGCAGCTCCCCCTGTGACCGGAATTGGAGGCCTGTGGAGTGATGCCTCGGTAGATTCTGGGAAGCAATACAAGCACAACTGTCAGGATTTGTGTATCCACCAGCTAAGCTTCCTTTTGCATTTACCATTGTACTCTGCATTCATATTCCATCACTGTAATCAATAAACGGTATGTTGCTCTTTCACATGAGTAGTTTTATTTCATTTTTCAGAACCCTGGTTTTAATGGGCACCCAAGTGGATGAGGCTCTCAAGAGACAAAACAGCTCACTATTTCTAATGAATGTTTTTAGCAGTCACAAAATTGCCCTCTTATGAGTGAGCCGTTATTGAAAAAGTATTCGCTCAGATCACCCTCTGCTCTCAATTGTCCTCATAAAAATGCCTCCTTATGGGTGGTCAGTCATTGAAAAAAATATCCACCCAGTTCACCCTCTGCTTTCAATCGTCCTCAGTTGTCTTCAACTGTACAAAAACAAATCTGGTTTTGAATTAGTGATTGTCTAGTTCTGGTGCTTTTTGGGAGAGGAATCGTGGAAGGACTATGAAACTTGTTTAACTGATTCGTTGGGATTTTTTCTGCCAAAAGGTGTCTGTTAACATCCCAAACAGGAAAAATCTGCACAGATCTGTCATGATATCAGCACACATCAACAAATAATTTAATGTATCTGTCTATGTAATTACTAGGCATGTCCGATCGATGAAAAAAATGTTTCAATTCTCGTTTCTAAAGTAGGGGGTGCTGGTGCTTCGATATAGAAAGTATTTCCGATTTTTTCACCCAAAAATTTCGGATATTTCCGAAAATTCGTAATAATTCTAAATGTTTCTAAAATGGCGGACGCGCATGCGCAATCGCCCCCCCAAAAAAGGAACCAGGGGGACTTTACAGGGCTCTCCCGCCCTCATTTCTTGAGCTATCCTCATCAACCCTAGCCCCCACCTTTGTGTCCATCATGGAAGCTTCTGATTGGCCGGGGAGCGGCAGCCATGTTAGGCTGCGCTAAGCTCCCATTCTAGGTAGGTTGCAGAAACAAAAAAAAATCTTTTTAAATATTTTTAAAAATATATTTTAAATTTTTTTGGGGGGAGGGGGGAATTAACGAAACATTAAGAGACAATTAGAGAATGGGCCAACAATGGTTAGAATTACATTGCTGGTTGCGCTGTGAGACAATGTCTCGGAATGCGTATCAAAAAGCGAGAACAATCCAAAATAATTCCGATATACGATTCAAAACGATTTTTTGGACATGTCTAGTAATTATACATGTTTCTATTGTTTTGGCCTTTTCCAATCAACCCAAAGTGGGACAGCACTGTGCCTCTTGCTAGGATTGCTATTACAAACCATCCTTTCTTTTGATATTTATTCTACCTTAAAAGGCTAGAAGTCCTTGTCACTTGAGTCCTAGATACTTTGTTTCCCTGAAAATAAGACACTGTCTTATATTTATTTTTCCTCAAGAAGACACTTTGGCTTATTTTCAGGGGGTGTGTTATTTTTTATTAAATACTAGCTTAGGAACCCGGCGGTGCCTGGGTCATTTGAGAAAGGCATTGTTTGCCTGTGTTCCAAGTTTAGTCAAGGTGTAGGGTCAGTGGGGTTCAGTGGGTGCAGGTGAACTGTAACTCCCATATGAAAGTCCTATCATCCATGGTCCATCCCACTCTAAACATCGCCAGTATATATAGTAGGTCATAGGGACTGTATGTGTCAAGTTTGGTCTTGATCAGGCATTGGTGGGGGTTGCAGTGGTCTCAGGAAGTGAGTGAAGGTACTGCAGTTCCCATCATCCATGGTCGAAACTCTTCCAAACCACACCGGGATGTAGAGTGGGTAATGGGGCCTCTGTGTGCCAAGTTTGGTACTGATTCGTCATTGGTGGGAGTCACAGTGCTCTAAGGAAGCCAGTGAAGGTATTGCAAGTCCCATCATCCATGGTCCATGCCCCTCCAAACAGCACCCAGGTGTAGAGTAGGACATGGGGGCTCTATGTGCCAAGTTTGGTTTTGTTCAGGCATTGGTGGGGCTCGCAATGTTCTGAGGAAGTGAGTAAAGGTATTGTAATTCCCATCGTCCATGGTGCATCATCCTCCAAACTTCACCAGGGTATAGAGCGGGTCATGGGTGCTCTGTGTTTCAGGTTTGGTCTTGATTCGTCATTTGTGGCAGTTGCAGTGGTGTCAGAAAGTGAGTAAAGGTACTGGAAATCCCATCATCCATGGTATATCCTCCCTCAAACTGCACCAGGGTGTAAAGGGGGTCATGGGGGTTCTGTCTACCAAGTTTGGTCCAGTTATGTCACTGGTGGGCATCGCAGTGGCCTGAGGGAGTCGTAGTGATTAAAAGTACTACATATCCCATCACTCATGGTCCATCATCCCACAAATGGCACCAGGACATAAAGTGCATCATGGGGGTTAGGCGTGTCAAGTTTGGGCCAGGTCCGTCATTCTTGGTGGTCACAGTGGCCTGTGATAGTGGTGACCAATCAGAAAGCTGCCACATACACACATACACCGCCCGCCGCATACAAACATTGACTTTTATTATATATATAGACTAGCTGTGCATGGCCACACATTCCTATGGAGAAGTTTCCTCCCACATCTCCTGACTTTGGATAATACTCATGAATGTGCATGTATACAATTCAAACCTGGGGAATTCACGGGGGAGTTCTCCTTCTGAGTGTGACGACTGTTTCATAACTTGCTAGTTGCTACTAACTCTCCTCATGTCCCCATCCATCCGGAAGAGAGTGACAGAGAGTGATGCTGCTCGTGATTGGGGAATAAGCAGCATCAATGTTTGTTACAAAAGAACATCGTCTGTGCGTTTGAAAAGGATCTGTCTGGACAAAGCCAAAGGCAGATTTGTATCCTGCCACATGGCAACAGACTAATCTCTTTAGCAGCTGGCTGCACGGCCTTGTGTCCCCCCCCCCCCCCCCACCCTCTGGGGAAGTTTTGCAGCAATTGTCAGAGTATATTTCAGATGACAGGACACTAAGTTTTCATTACACGGCAAATGGGCCCAATGGAAAACAGAATGAGATGGATTATAAGGCAGAGAGATTTCCACCAGGGTGTAACAGAGTGTGGGTGTGTGGTTTGTTTGTTTTGATGAGTGAGACGGTTGAAAGGGATCTAAATTGCACTTTGGAATTATCTGGCAGTTGTTTGTGATGTTAACAGCAACCTCTTGGCAGATTCTGGGAATCTCCTCTAACACTAATGGCTGTTAAGGGTGTTTTACCTCTTCCAGGCAAAGGTCCCTCACCAAATGTAGTTGCCCCAAGCGCATGCACTTCTGGGATTAAAAAGGTAGAGTTTTCCCTCTGACGTTAAGTCCAGTCATATCTGACTCTGGGGGTTGGTGCTCATCTCCATTTCTAAGCTGAAGAGCCGGCGTTGTCCGTAGACACCTCCAAGGTCATGTGACTGGCATGACTGCCTGTGACTGCGTGAGTGGCGCCAACTATATGTCAAACTGTAAGTTGCAAGATTTGAATTGTTGTATCATGCCTGATTTTGCCTTTACCCTGTAAATGTAGTTGGATTGATTGGTTATTTATAGCTGTCAATCAATGTTGTTTGCACCAGTTATATTGCTCCCTCAGCTCAATTGTTTGACTCCACCCTTTCCTGGAGTAGGACAGTGTTTCCTTTTTTCATTCCACCATCAAGCTTTTACCAGATGGACGTGAGAGAGAGACTTGGCTCTAAAAGCCCTTAATTAAGTTACCCCTCAGCACCAATTCTGAGGTTCTTACCTTTGAGACTTATGCTTCATGTTCAGGGCCAACCTGGATAACGTTGAGGAGTCTCAAGCGCCTTCAAATCAGGTCTTTGGCAACAGAGGAAGACTGTGTCTTCAAACATAGGCCATTTGGACTGAGGCTGAGGATTGTTCCGGCATTCACAGCCATTGAGAAAGAGGGACCTGGAAAAGCTTCTCAGCTGCAGAGCTCCTTGGACTTAAGACAACCAAAGACTGTAATGTATATTTTCCTTTACCCCTTTGAAACTTCCAGCTTATTGGGATAACCTTTTGTGAACAATAAAACCAATTTAGCACCAAAATATCATGATACAGTAGAGTCTCACTTATCCAAACCTTGCTTATCCAAGCCTCTGGATTATCCAAGCCATTTTTGTAGTCAATGTTTTCAATATATCGTGATATTTTGGTGCTAAATTCGTAAATACAATAAATACAACATAACATTACTGTGCATTGAACTACTTTTTCTGTCAGATTTGTTGTATAACATGATGCTTTGGTGCTCAATTTGTAAAATCATAACCTAATTTGATGTTTAATAAGCTTTTCCTGAATCCCTTCTTATTATCCAAGATATTCGCTTATCCAAGCTTCTGCCGGCCCGTTTAGCTTGGATAAGTGAGACTCTACTATATATTGAAAACACTGACTACAAAAATGCCTTGGATAATCCAGAAACTTGGATAAGCGAATCTTGGATAAGTGAGACTCTACTGTACATATAACTTGTAAACCACCCTGAGTCTCCTTCAGGCGGGATATAAATGTCGCTAATAAATAAATAAATAATAAAAATGAAAATGCAATTGATTCTGATTATTCTCCGGATTTTGCAGAGCAGGACAACAGACTGTACTACAATAGAGTCTCACTTATCCAACACTCGCTTATCCAACGTTCTGGATTATCCAACACATTTTTGTAGTCAATGTTTTCAATATATTGTGATATTTTGGTGCTAAATTTGTAAATACAGTAATTACTACATAGCATTACTGCGTATTGAACTACTTTTTCTGTCAAATTTGTTGTCTAACATGATGTTTTGGTGCTTAATTTGTAAAATCATAACCTAATTTGATGTTTAATAGGCTTTTCCTTAATGCCTCCTTATTATCCAACATATTCGCTTATCCAACATTCTGCTGGCCCGTTTAGCTTGGATAAGTGAGACTCTACTATATATTGAAAACACTGACTACAAAAATGCCTTGGATAATCCAGAACCTTGGATAAGCGAATCTTGGATAAGTGAGACTCTACTGTACGTATAACTTGTAAGCCACCCTGAGTCTCCTTCGGGGTCAGAAGGGCGGAATATAAATGTCGCTAATAAATAAATTTAAAAAAATGAAAATGCAATTGATTCTGGTTATTCTCCGGATTTTGCAGAGCAGGACAACAGACTGTACTATATGGATGACAAGTCATTGTGCCGGAGCCCCATAAAAAAGTAAAAGTAAAGGTTTCCCCTGACGTTAAGTCCAGTCATGTCTGACTCTGGGGGTTGGTGCTCATCTCCATTTCTAAGCCAAAGAGCCGGCGTTGTCCATAGACACCTCCAAGGTCATGTGGCCACTGGCATGACTGCATGGAGCGCCAATACCTTCCCACTGGAGCAGTACCTATTGATCTACTCACACTCTGGGGGTTGGTGCTCATCTCCATTTCTAAGCCGAAGAGCCGGCGTTGTCCATAGACACCTCCAAGGTCATGTGGCCACTGGCATGGCTGCATGGAGCACCGTTACCATCCCGCCAGAGCGGTACCTCTTGATCTACTCACATTGACATGTTTTCGAACGGCTAGGTTGGCAGGAGCTGGAGCTAACAGTGGGCGCTCAAGCTGCTCCCGGGATTTGAACCTGGGACCTTTCGGTTTGCAAGTTCAGCAGCTCAGCGCTTTAACACACTTCGCCACAGGGGCTGCAATTGATTCTGATTATTCTCCGGATTTTGCAGAGCAGGACAACAGACTGTACTGTATGGATGACAAGTCATTGTGCCGGAGCCCCATAATAGGGGACAAAACGATCCCTCTCCCGCCATGGCTTTTAACACAAACTTGAGCTAAGTCTATTAGCCCCCTGCAGTTTGTCCGGGATGTTATCAGGCTACACCACACTACAGTGAATGAGTCTTTCCCCCACTTTCTCCAAGTACGGATCTCTGCCTTGTTGCCTTCCTCATAACACTCAAGATGTGTGGTTATCTCAGCAGGCCTGCAAGACTGACTATAGCTCGCTTGCTTATTATCTGTACAGGGCTTCTGAGAGCTGCTTTAAAATGTCCGTGATTAAGTTTGGACCAGGGGGTAATTTATCAGCAGGGGTGGGGTGGAGAGATAATGCATTACACTCTGCATGTCCAGAGGCTAGGATATAAGAGGCTGGCTCGATGGATGAGTGATTCAAGCCAGCATGGGCTTTGCTGCCCGCGCTCTCTGCCCTTGTTTGCATCTTCTCCCCTTGCCTCTCTCCTCCCACCTTCCTTGCTGTTACAGGGAAACAATTCAAGATTGACTTTGTTCTGTGGGGAAACGGTTTCTCCTTGATTTTTCCCCCCTTCCTTTATTTCAGTTATATTAGTCACTTTTGTAAACCTCTTCACTCACCCCCTGAGGTGAATCACAAAATGGAAAACAACAAAACAAGTCAATGGTGTCCTCAACCACAAGGTGGCAACCAAAAATAGAAACAGTCGCAAGAGAAAATCCTACCGTCCTCCAACACTAAGGATTGCTTCTGAAATATTTATCATGATTCACAGGAGTAGTGATTTCAAAGCAGAGGTGTATATGCAGTTACGGTTCACAGGAATCTTGGGAAGTTCTGCAAAATTGCCGGAAGGCCTAAGGCAGAGGTGAACATCTGGGTCAGAGAAACATTTGGCTATATCTATCCCCTTAGCTAGACCTGAAGCAATTATCAAGTGAGCTCTACTAAGGTCTTCCAGAAGGAAGCATTTTGCATCTGGAGTCATCACAGGACCGGCCCGAGGAAATTTAAAGGGGTACGCAAATATTTTTTTGCACCCCCTCCCCTGCGCCGCAGGAGACGTGGTCAGGACTGGCCCCGCCTCCCGCGCCCCAACCCCGCCTCCCACGGGGCGCGCCCTGGTGCAGCCAAGCTGTGGCAGGAGTTCTTCCAGGCCGCAGCCTGAAAGTACTCCCGCTGCAGCGGGCGCGCGCCATGGGTGGCGTGGCCAGTCCCGTCTCCCGCGGGGTGCACCCTGGCCTGGCTGCGCCATGGCGCGCCCCGCGGGAGACGGGGCCAGACCTGGCCACGCCTCCGCGTCACACAGCCCCGCCTCCACCAGGTGTGGCCCCGCCTCCACCAGGTGTGGCCCCGCCTCCCAGGGGCTCAATAGCGCCCCTGGGAAGGTGGCGCCCAACGCGAGGGCATGGCCAGCGTGCCGTGTTGGGCCGGGCCTGAGTCATCATGATACAGTGTTGCAATGGTGCAACATTAGACTAGGAAGAACTCTACTATATGATTCTATGAAAATAAATACTTACCCTGTTTCCCTGAAAATAAGACATCCCCAGAAAATAAGACCTAGTAAAGGTTTTGCTGAATTGCTAAATATAAGGCCTCCCCCGAAAGTAAGACCTAGCAAAGTTTTGTTTGGAAGCATGCCCGCCAAACAGAACACCAGAGTATGTGGGATTGGTAAATGTACATACCATAGAGTGTTGTACATGGAAATAATGGTAATAACAAGAAATTCTTGATAGGATTCACAGTTTGTCTGGTTATGCTGGTTTGTGATGACAACTACTGTACAGTATATAATGTTCATTTTTTGTTCAACAATAAATGTGAATTCTTCTTCATGGAAAAATAAGACATTCCCTGAAAATAAGACCTAGCGCATATTTGGGAGCAAAAATTAATATAAGACACTGTCTTATTTTCGGGGAAACACGGTAGGAAAGTGATCTAGCCTAATCCGCTTCACTGAAAGACAATTTTATCAGGTAATGCAGAGGTAATGATGCTCTTTTCATACTGATGATACTTTTTAAACATGTATAATTTCACAACACAGTAATTCAGCTTTGCTTGAAAACCAGAGGTTAAACCAGGGGTCCTCAAACTTTTTAAGTCGAGGGCCGGTCCACAATCCTTCAGACTGTTGAGGGGCCGGATTATCATTTGAAAAAAAAACAAAAACAAATTCCAATACACACTGCACATGTCTTATTTGTAGTGCAAAAACAACAACAACAAGAACAACGAAAGAACAATGCAATATTTAAAAATAAAAACAATTTTAACCAACATACATTTATCAGGATTTCAATGGGACGTGTGCTCCTGCTTCGGGCCAATGAGATAGTCAAGTTAATTAGGATTGTTGTTGTCATTGTTGTTGTTGTTGTGTGCCTTCAAGTCATTTCAGACTTTGGGCGAGCCTAAGTCTAAAGTGTATTTATTTATTATTTATTTATTTACTGCATTTATTTACTACATTTGTATCACACCCTTCTCACCCCAAAGGGGACTCAGAGTGGCTTACAAATTATATGTACATACAATATATTATATTATTAGCATAGCACAATATTAGCATTATATATTACTATATTGAACTATACCACTATACTGTAATATTATTAGTAATATTATATGTAATATAGAATATATAATTAATATTATTATATGGTAATACTATTAGTGTTATATTGTATTACATTATAATATTATTATCAATATTATATGTATATACAATATATTATATTATAAAACCGAGGGCAGGGGCCAGGTAAATGACCTCAGAGGGCCACATCCGGCCCCCGGGCCTTAGTTTGGGAACCCCTGGGTTAAACCAATCTATATATATAAAAGAGTGATGGCATCACGGCGACCCACAAAACAACAAAACTACAGGCCCCCCAACCTCGAAATTTGACAACACAACAACAACAACAAAAAGAAAAGAAAAATAAAGTCCTAATTAGAGAGAGAGGAATAATTGCTTTTATCCAATTGCTGCCAGTTAGAAGGCTAAGCTCCTCCAACTTGGTCTCCTAGCAACCCAAAAAAATAATAATAAAAAACACTAAAAAATTAATACAATAAAATACTATAATAACAGAAAATAACTAAAAATAATACAAGAAAATAATAAAATATAATAAATAAAAATATAACTTACAATAAAATTAATTTAAAAAATGCAAATAACGTCAAATAAAAATTACACAACAATTTTTAACCAATACCACCACCACTTTGCCACAGCAACGCGTGGCCGGGCACAGCTAGTCCCTTATAAGAGAGATTTACACACACATACATATATTGGAAAAAGGAAGAGGGGCCGACCAAAGGCAAAATGGATGGATGTTATCCTTGAAGATTGGCTTGACCTTGAAGAAAATGGGTGTGGCCACGGCCAACAGGAAGCCCAACAAATATATATTGCAATAACAAAATATATGGAGGCACAACACATCTCATGAAAACTTTCCATTTATAATTGTAAAACTACATGATTTACTTCACATAGAATCTCTGGTTTTCCTTTACGTTTGTGTGACGCATCTGCAGTAGACACTATAATATTGTGACACACAGTTTGGAAAGTTCTGCGGTTATGTGTTGTTCTTGTTGCTTATGATATGTGCAAATATTCTAACATGCGGCCAATCAGCAGATCAACCAGAGAGGATAGAGTCCTTCATGTGAGGTAGAGGTCAGGCTTTTTGAGAAGCTAGAGTAATATATCTTCCCACAGGAAAAACATCTCATTGAAACTACAACAACTGTGAGAGTAGTGGACTTAACAAAATGGTTACAAGTATCACAAAAGCCCCTGGGAACCTACTAGCAAATCACTCTGGGTTTCACTTTCAGTCCTCTTGTGTTAACAATAATACAACAGAGCATACTGGAAATCAAGTAGAGCTAGTGCGATAATGAGATATTCAGCCAGAGCAAAACACAATTTAGTAACAAAGATAGCAGAGGTGGATTGAAATCTTTATAAATAGAGTCTCTTTTTTTCAAATACAATCCTTATTGCTATTTCCATTGACGATGATATGAATTGAAGCTTCAGGCTCAAACACAATTGTCTGGAAGGACATGCGAGGTCCCATCTACACTGCAATGTAATGTAGTTTAACTGCATTGAACCGCACTCTGTGGTTCTGCACTGACCATGTAATGACATTTCAAACTGCACTCTATGGCAGTTCTGTTGAACCTAACAGAGCTTGGTTCAGAATAAACAAACTTAAGATTGTACTATAAGAATATCAGGCCCATTGGCTGCTGATAAATTTCAGATCCAACTTCAAGGTGCTGGTTATCTATATATATAAAAGAGTGATGGCATCAGGGCAGCGGACAAAACAACAAAACTACAGGCCCCCCAACATCGAAATTTGACAACACAACCCATCATCCACGGCTCTAGGTTGATACAAAAAAAAGAAAAGAAAAATAAAGTCCTAATTAGAGGGAGAGGAATAATTGTTTTTATCCAATTGCTGCCAGTTAGAGGGCTAAGCTCCACCCACTTGGTCTCCTAGCAACCTACTCAGTCCAGTGGACAGGCACAGTTAGGCCTCAGGCCTCTTCCACACTGCCTATAAGATACAGATAATAATAATAATAATAATAATAATAATAATAATAATAATAATAATAATAATTTATACCCCGCCACCATCTCCCCGTGGGGCGGCTTACATGGGGCAGAGGCCCAAACAACATAGAACAAAACATAGGCAACATAATACAAATCACACTATAAAAAGATAAAACAGTAATACAATATAGAATCATAGAATAGTAGAGTTGGAAGAGACCACATGGGCCATCTAGTCCAACCCCCTGCTAAGAAGCAGGAAATCGCATTCAAAGCACCCCCGACAGATGGCCATCCAGCCTCTGCTTAAAAGCCTCCAAGGAAGGAGCCTCCACCACAGTCCGGGGCAGAGAGTTCCACTGTCGAACAGCCCTTCTCACAGTGAGGAAGTTCTTCCTGATGTTCAGGTGGAATCTCCTTTCCTGTAGTTTAATATCAATTAAAACAAAAATACAGGATAAAAAATTGCATTTAAAACACATAAATGGTAAAATCGTAGTAAAAACGGGATAGATTATCTGATTATCTGATTTTAACTGGATTATATGGCAGTGTAGATTCAAGGCCCTTCCACACAGCTATATTACCCATTTAGAATCTTATATTATCTGCTTTGAACTGGATTATCTTGAGTCCATACTGCCAGATAATTCACTTCAGTGTGCATTTTATACAGCTGTGTAGAAGGGGCAGTTCTAGGCAGATAATATAAGATTACAAATATACAGTAGAGTCTCACTAATCCAACATAAACAGTGTCCTCTACCCTCACCACTTTCACAGTACACAAACAACCAAATGCATACTAAATATAAAGACAACCATACAACACATATTCAATACCACCACTACCTCAACAATTTCTCACCAACACCACCAGACAATGCCACAGCAATGCGTGGCCGGGCAAAGCTAGTCTATATATATAAAAGGGTAATGGAATCACGGCACCGGACAAAACAACTAAACTAAACACCCCACAACCTCAAAAATTGACAGCACAACCTCTCATCCACGCCTCTACGTTCATACAACAAAAAGAAAAGAAAAATTAAGTCCTAGCCACAGCAACGAGTGGCCGGGCACAGCTAGTTACCTATAAAGTCCTAAATAGCTCAGGTCCTGTTGCACCCCTAGGCTACATAGGTACCTCAAAACCACACTGGAGCCCCAGAATAAAGCAAGCAAGTTGTTTATTTGATGATTATATGCAAACAAAAGCAAAATATAGTTCAGAATCAGTAAACTAGGTTTAAATCTAGAAGAGCAAGGTACTTGAAGTTCATGAAGCAAGGGTCTATAAAAACCACTCAAAGAGCATAGTCCAAAACTAGATTAATTCCAAAGCATGAATCAAGGATAACCACAGAAAAACAAAAACAGAGTGCAGGATTAATTCCAAGGCATGAATCAAGGATAATCACAGGAAAACAAGACTAGAGTACAGGATTAATTCCAAGGTAGTCCAACGTATAAAGTCAATGATGAAACACAAGGCAAAGGCCTTGACTGGAATAAAAACCAAACAGCAAAGTTGCTGGAATATTCAACTGGATCTGCAGGCAAGGCTGAAACTTGAAGCAAGATACAAGAACACAGAGCAAAGATCCTTCTTTCTTGAATAAGCACAGTTGCCACTTCTGGCTGTGGCAGAGAAAACAAAGCATTTTAAGGAAAACCCAAGGTCTTTTTCTCATGAGAAAACTACTCATTAGAGTGCTTCAAAAGCAACCGTTTTTCTTCTTTGCAAACATTCTCGTTCCCTCCTCCAATGAGTTATCGCTGCTCTCCTGTCAAACTCATTATCCTTCTCTAAACTAGAATGTCCATCTCACACCTGGTGATCTGGCCTTAACTGTTGGGAGGAATGTGGTTCAAAATGCCTGCTTGCAACTATTCTGTCTTTGGTCCCAGAATCCATTGGGACGGACTCTGGCTGCATCTCAGGCCCAAACCCAGAGTCCTCTGGCAAAGCTGCTGCAGGGACATTTACTGGCTGCATGGGCCCAATCTCAGGCTGGGCTACAACAGGTCCAGCCTATCTTTGTGATCACATCTCTTATTACGTCCCTGCACAAACCTTTGCAATCTACCAGGTGAGAGTTGAATTAACTGTCATGGGCTCCTGGCTCTGCAACTCTCTTCCGAGAGAAATCAGATTATCTCCCACCCTGGCCTCATTCCGAAAAGATTTGAAAACCTAGAATTTTGAAGCCAACTTCGATTAAGATGAACAATTGACTGAGTCTCTACCCCTACCTTTATCCTAGCCTTTGCACTTTATCACTGGCCTATGTAATGAGTACTAATATATTGCACACCTATAATTTTATTCCTCTGCCCTAAAAGTGAAGTGTTATTACGTCGCCCTTGGCTACTGGCCATGCTTTTACTGTATGACGTTGTGATTTTATAGTTCTGATGTATTAATTTGTTGAAACTGGAATGTATTTTATATTGTTGTATTTTATTGTGTACTAGCTTTGCCCGGCCACACGTTGCTGTGGCTTTTGGGAATGATTAGTTGGGCAGGTGGAATAGCAGTGAATAGCCTTGTAGCGTCAAAGCCTGGTCATTTTCTTCTTATGGGAATCTTTGTTTGGTTCGTCTGTTGCAGTTTTTGGGCTTTTGTTGGCCCTGTGATTGTGTGTGTAGTGTAATTATGTTGTATCTTACTGGAGGTGGGGGTGATGGATTGTGTTGCAAATTTTGGAGTTTGGGGAGTTTTGGGTTTTGTTGTTTTGTGCGTCGCCGTGACGCCAAAAGCCTTTTATATATAGAGATTGTGGGGTCCCCAAGTAAGCTGCCCCGAGTCCCCTCGGGGAGATTGGACAGGATACAAGAGTAATAATAATAATAATAATAATAATAATAATAATAATAATAATAAACAATGCAACAAGGCAATTTTTCAAAAAATATAAAAACTCAACATCCACCATTTAAAAAAATAAATTATGTACAAAACCAGAAAAAATACAATTCAATTACATCCTTAAAATGTAGGTCAATAAAAGTCATATATTGATTTTGTTTTAATAAATAGCTTTCTTACGGTGTGGCATTATACTGACTATGAAATATATTTTTCATTTTATATTTTACTCATTTTCTTTCATTTCCTGATGTTTCTAGCTATTATGTATATATTAAAATAAAAGAATATTGTATATTCCATACATATAATGTATGTTATATGCAAATCTCCATCGATTTGCATAGAACATACATTATATTGCTTTTAAGCACAGTTTGATGGGTCTAATTCATATTTTAAGCTCCTTTATAAAAGCAGTTGTCGGTAATACAATGTAATACATCACAGTTTATAATTACATAGGTTGAGAAATACTGTTAAATGTCAAATAACTGATAGATTGTGTTTTTGTTTCCAAACAACTCAAGGCACCAACGTCACACATCGTATTGTTACAGGCAAAGACTTACATGTAAGGCAATGAAATTAAACACAGTTTCTTTGAATAAGAATAAAATGTACCAAAATAATAAATTATATATATAATGCTGTACTGTAAAAGAGAATACCATTTAATGTGGTGTGTATAAAATGGTTTAAACATCATATTTCCCTAGAAAAAGAGTTCAGTGCTCCAATTTCTTACATTACATGGCTCTAGAAAAAAGGATTGCATGTAACACAGTTGAATGGATCAGAGTGGAAATGAAAGTGCTGGAAAGAAAACATTGCCTTCAAAGAGCTTAATGCTCTTTTTCATTGCAGAAATGATGTTGCATGCAACACAGTTCATACTTCACGTTGTGATATAAATATAGATGGAGAGAATACCATTAATGTATTTTCTTTTAGAAAGCCAGGTAACAGAGTGTCATGTAACGTATTACCCATTACTTTGCTTCTGTCATGAATGGCAAAGTGGGAAATTTTGCATGCCACTTCAATAATAGCGTTGTGGAACAGCTTCAAAGTTTATTTTATTGTAGAAGGGTATTGCCTTAATACCTTTATTTTCCTGATTCTTTTTATTTAGTGGGGCTGACTAGGAGTTTGGGAGGGACCTGAGGGATGGTGGGTGGGGTTCGCACGTGAATGTTTGGGGGCTTGGAGACGGAGAGTCACCCTTTTAACTTCTTTTTCTCCTTCCTCTCCTTCGGAAAATACTTCTAAACGATAATAAGTATTATTAATAATAGTAATCCCAGCAAACTAAAAGAGAAGCCTTCCTCTCATCTAGAGCAGAAAGTAGAAACAGCTTAAAGGAAGCATTAAAGCAAAGCAGAAAGGAGATTGCAGCCTTGCAAGCAAGTGAGGGGATTTTTAAGGTAGTCCACTGAGTTCCAAGTCATTGTTCCTTCTTTCCTTGGCCAGTAAGACCAAGTAAACCTAGTCTCTTCCTCTACAGACAGATGGGAAAAGATCCAAAAATGCACATTTGGCAGCGTGCCCATTTTTAGGAGGAACTGGAAAACAGATATGGGATACTTGCGGTATCTGGCAAGCAGAAACAGATAGCGATTCACCCGAAAGGCACAAGCTTAATATCTATGTGTTTTAAAATATTTAATTATTGTTATGCTTATTAACAATAATAACCAGGGCAAAAACAGGGTATAAAGAAGAATAAGAAGAATAAAAACAGCAGCAGCAACAACAATAACAACATACATTTATTTCTCTGAGGCTGAGTGTGATTTGCCCAGGGAATTTTAATGAACAGGCCCAATAGAGCTGTTATTAGAATACTTCTTTCTGTTTTAAAAGCATATGGCACTTTACCACTGCTACTTATTTCCATGATACAGCACTTTATGAAACCTGTCCCCACTGGGTTGCTTTTAATTACTCTGATTTTATCTGCTTGGATTTTAATGTATTTGTCCATTATTTTATTTTGTGTATTGTTGGAATGTTTTAAGTTTATGTTAAATATGTTGTTGTTGTTCGGGCTTGTCCCTGTTGTGAGCCGCCCCGAGTCCCTTTGGGGAGATGGGGCGGGATATAAAAATAAAGTTTATTATTATTATTTTATTATTAATTTGAATCCAAGTCTCCAATGCTATAGTCCAAAGCCCCATCTATACTGCCATTTGTAACTGCATGATACTGTCAATGTAGACTCATATAATGCAATTCAATTCAGTTAGCCTGCATTAAATGAGTCTACACTAATCACATAATACAGTTTCAAAGTGCATTATATGATACTTTAGATGGGGGGGTCAACACCCAAACCACTGGTTCCTAAATATGGTACTAACTGATACCATTTTAATATATAAATATGATAAAACTGTTATGCATGAACAAACTGTTTATATATCCTTAGCTCAACGTGTCACCTTTCCCTTTGGATTTCCAAATCTGCACCCTGACATCTTGCATCAGACTCAGTTTTCCTGCTAAATTATTGCTAAGGCCCTCACTATTTTACATCTCATGTCATTTCTCCATCATGCAAAAATCATGTGCAAAACAGAAACTATTGATCCTTCAATGAAATCTGGACTAGAGGATTCTTGTTTCTGTACATGACAGCTGTAAAGAAGTGTGTGTTTTATTTTGATTTATGGATGACATGTTTGTTTGATTTTGTTTTAGAAGTCATGTTTGGCTAAGTTTAAAATGGGTAAGTATTGGAGTTAACAATACATGGGGGAAGGTAACCAGCTCAGCATTCTAAGGCAGGTTACCATAGCAATGGGGGCGGAGCCAACCGCTGTTTGGAAAAGAAAAGGAGGGAATGTTTTAAAACTCAGCTCACTCTGTGATTTTTAGTCACAGGGAAGACACTGGTTTTCAGGTTTAGGGAACCAGGGAAGCAGACCTCTAACAGAACCAGACTAAGCAAGTTGGGTGACTTGTTTAGGGTTATTTGTAGAGGCTGTGGAGAAGGGGAATTAATCCCAGTAGATCCAAGTGATCAGTTTATAGTTTGGTTCTGAGAGAAGAAAGTACTTTGGAAGTTGGAACACCTCAACATCTATTTGTAACAGTTATTTAAGTGCCTTAAAGAAATTATTGAAACCACTAAGCTTTGTACATGAAATAAACTTATTTTGTTCTTTAAACCATCTAAGTCTCTGTCACACCTATATTCAACTAAGCAACGTTACCATCTGAAGTAAATAAGAAGATTAAAAAGAACAAACTATCCTCTGCCTGACATCTCCATCATTGGTGGCAGCGGTTATAAAACCATCATCCAGACATCGTTACATTTTGGTAGCAACTGTATGGTGGGATAGTTAAATATATATATAAAAGTGTGATGGAATTGCGGCACCGAGCGAAACAACAAAAGTAAAGGCCCCCCAACCTCGAAATTTGACAACACAACCCATCATCCATGCCTTAAGGTTGAAACAACACAAAACCACTTCATGCACCTCCACATGGAGAGAACCCACAACGCACCATCGGGAGCCATGCCGGGAGGGAGGGAAAGAGAAAGCAAAATGGCCGCCGGCAAGAGGGAAGGCAGGCAATGGGAAAAAGCTGTCCCCTGGGTCCTAGCGCCCGCCCATCATCCGAACTGTAATTATCAAGGCTTAAATGTGGCCATCCAATATCTCCACAATCTCCACCATAAAAATTATAATAAAATCCTACAGTCACAGAGATAGCAGAGACCCCTAAAGCCCATCCAGTCCAACCCCTTCCTGCCATCGAGAACACAATCCAAACATTCCCAACAGATGGCCATACAGCCTCTTGATAATAAGAATACTAATAACAGTATCATGGAATCCTAATGTTTGCAGACACCCCTAAGAATCATCCAGTACAACCTCCTTCTACCATGCAAGACCACACAATCCAAACACTCCTGACAGATGGCCATCCACCCACTATATAATAATAATGATGATAATAAAGATAATAATCATGATGATAACAACAACAACAATAATAATAATAATCATAGAACTATACCATCCAATAATTTGGAGACACCCCTAATGGCCATCCACCCCAACCCTTTCTACTATGCACTAAGACACAATCTAACCATTCACAACACTTGGACAACGTATGCATACTATACAATACTACACAGCGACAAAGACCCCCTCTACTCTCACCACTTTCACATTACACAAACAACCAAATACATACTAAACATAAAGACAACCATACAACGGACATTCAATACCACCACTAACTCAAAAATTTCTCACCAACACCACCAGACAACGCCACAGCAACGCGTGGCCGGGCACAGCTAGTAATAATTAAAAAGATTCCTCCCCCACACATCTTTACAATTGGTGGCAGCGGTGGGATCCAAAGAAAAGGATCAACTCCCTGCCTCACATCCTGAGTCAGGTGCTCTCTTTCTGTTGCTCCCTGGAACAAGTTGAATCCAACTTGTGGCCTCTGAAGAAAAAGAAACCCAGGGACAAAAATACTGGGTAGAACAGAATTGATAGGCTAATAATGGGTGTTCATCTCTCCCACGTAAACTATCATCATCAATTACAGTGGCAGTTGTAATTGTTTTGTCTCCTAGGATGCATGTTGGACACTGCTGTAGCTTTGACAATGAAGAGGCACTGAACTTTGGTGAATCAACACTTCGATCGTTTCATTGTAAATGGTGAAACACCTTCCTGAAAACTATTTGGTTAACGTGTATGTCGGGGCGGCGTAGAGCTTGTGCCAATGAACACATGCCATAATTATTTGTAGCAAAATAATTAGCAACAGAAAACAGCTTCAGGCAAGAATTAGGAACTGCTCCTGCTATTTCTATGAAGGTAGACTGACCTCACTTAGTGCCTATTATCAAGCATTTTCCAGGTGTCTTATTAAATTCTGCATTGCCAAGATCTCCAGCAGTTGGCATAGTTATATTCTCCTATTTTGCCCAGGCAACAGCAGTGTGATCGCAATTGCTTAGGAGATTAATTAACTTGTCAAATAATTAAGCAGACAGTGCTGTAATCGAGGTTTCGGTTTCATAATTGATTTATCACTTCTCTAAGACTGAAATCCCTTCTTGGCAGAGGGATTTGTTAAATATTAAAAATCAACCTTCCTCGGACTAAAAGGCAATGTCATCCCCATTTCATAGATTTCCTCCCTCTTTGCTTGATTCTGGAGGTGTTGGATGTACAGTAGAGTCTCACTTATCCAACGTTCTGGATTATCCAACACATTTTTGTAGGCAATGTTTTCAATACATCATGATATTTTGGTGCTAAATCCGTAAATACAGTATTGAACATAACATTATTGTGTATTGAACTAATTTTTCTGTCAAATTTGTTGTATAACATGATGTTTTGGTGCTTCATTTGTAAAATCGTAACCTAATTTGATGTTTAATAGGCTTTTCCTTAATCTCTCCTTATTATCCAACATATTCGCTTATCCAACATTCTGCCGGCCCGTTTACGTTGGATAAGCGAGACTCTACTGTATTTGTTTTATTTTAAAATTAGAGAAGAATCACACATGGCTTTGACAGGCAAGGAATTCATCAATCACGGTCTTGTACGACACCATACCATTGGTTCCTGTAACAAACTGGTTCTCCAGGTGTTTTGGATTTCAACTTCCCAGAAGATCTATCTGACTTGAACAAGTGTCGGACATTCTGGGATCCGAAATCTAAAAACACCTGGAAGAGCAAAGATTGGAACCATTGTTTTAGCACAATCCCCAAGAACTAAATTATGGTCCGCGGCCTCAGATGACGACTACTGGATGGCATATGTTCTGTATCAGAAACTAGAGCTGAAGTGGTCTATCCAATGCTATTTTCTGAAACAGCACCCCAAATAACCAAACTGAATCTAAAGTTGACCAAAAGCTGTTTCGTAACCCTTTTGGTACCTGGTCAAAGAGTCAAAGTGATCCCTGGTCAAAAAAGATTGGGAACCTCTGGTCTAGCAATTAGATTCTACCTGCTTAATGTTTACTACATCAATGGTCTATGACCTCTATAAGGTTTAAAATAGTCTTTACTTTCTTATCTAGAAATACTAAAGACTCAACCTAGGAATTGTTGCATTGAAATAATGTAAAGTAAAGGTAAAGGTTTCTCCTGACGTTAAGTCCAGTCGTGACCGACTCTGGGAGTTGGTACTCATCTCCATTTCTAAGCTGAAGAGCCGGCATTGTCCGTAGACACCTCCAAGGTCATGTGGCCGGCATGACTGCATGGAGTGCCCTTACCTTCCCGCTGGAGCGGTGCCTATTGATCTACTCACATTGGCATGTTTTCGAACCGCTAGGTTGGCAGGAGCTGGGGCTAACAGCGGCCGCTCCCGCCGCTCCCGGGGTTTGAACCTGGGACCTTTCGGTCTCCAGCTCAGTGCTTTAACACACTTCGCCACCGGGTCTCCTGAAATAATGTAGTCTTCCTTTAAACAAGAATATGTCCCCTTCCTTTTAAAATAATAATATTTCCAATTGGAGATGATAGGTCAACAACTCTTCTGTGAGACTGCAAACTACCGTACTGGTCAGTGAGAAGCTGGAAATTATTTCTGGTTTCTGGCCGATTTTATTCACCCAATTTAGCCGGGCTGTGGTGCAAGCTGGTTAGCAGCCAGTTGCAACAAATCACTCTGACCAAGAGGTCATGAGTTCGAGGCCTGCCCGTGCCTGTCTCTGCCTCTGTTCTATGTTATGGCATTGAATGTTTGCCTTATATGTGCAATGTGATCCGCCCTGAGTCCCCTTTGGGGTGAGAAGGGCAGAATATAAATACTGTAAATAAATATTTATTTGTTTGTTTGTTTATTACATCACTTCTACCCCGCCCTTCTCACCCATCAGGGGACTCAGGGCGGCTTACAATATAAACATACACATCAAAAAACAGTTTTCATCAAATTTAAAAATCCATCAAGATTAAAAATTACAACAAAATTGAGAATATACATTAAAAACATACATAATTATACATTTGAATATACATTTAAGGCGCTTTCCATGTCCAGGTGGGGTCTGTCAGTAGGTCATATATATTCATATCTCATTTTTTGCTGCTAGTCATGCTCAAATGCCTGGTCCCATAACCACGTTTTTGTAAATAAATAAATTTTGTGTGTATGTGGTGAGGAGGAGGCTTTGAGAGACTTTGGCTGTTTAGACACAGGTCTGGAGGCCCACAAGAAATCCATTAAAGCCATCCAATTTTTACTATGTGGAGGTAATGAGATAGCTTCAGTCATAGTACTTTCAGCTTTCCTACATCAATGCTTCATCAAAAAAGATGCTGGCAAGGTAATGAAAATGCTAGCAAATCTCACCGAGTCAAAAGCTCCCCCTTTAAAGGAGAGGCAACAATTTAAGACAGCACATAAATAAATCTGGGTAAAAAAATGGCGAATAGGGATTTCCTAAACATTAGGAATAACATCCTGACATTAAAAGCCATTTTACAACGGGATGCGATTCCTTAAGAGTCCAGTGGATCAATGGTTTTCAACCTGGTGTTTTGGCCTACAACGGCCAGAAATCCCAGCCAGTTTACCAGATGTTAGGATCTAGAGCAGTGGTCCCCACCTGAGGTCCCCTGCCATGCAAGAAAATACAATCAAAGCATTCCCAACAGATAGCCATCCAGCCTCTCCTTGAAAGCCTCTAGATCAGTGGTTCTCGACCTGTGGATCCCCAGATGTTTTTGGCCTACAACTCCCAGAAATCCCAGCCAGTTTACCAGATATTAGGATCTAGAGCAGTGTTCTCAACCTGTGGATCCCCAGATGTTTTTGCCCTTCAACCCCCAGAAATCCTAACAGCTGGTAAATTGGCTGGGATTTCTGGGAGTTGTAGGCCAAAAACATCTGGGGATCCACAGGTCGAGAACCACTGATCTATACAAATTTATTTAATGCTTAGACCATAGGTCTTTCGCATGCAAGACAAACAAACAAATACACACAAGCCAGATCATCAAATACAATATTAAACATGCCATTAAAACCCTATATAAATCATTAAAACATTAAAATGCTGCAAATATCAATGTCAGGATATACTCTTCAGATACTACATATGTCATGGATTAGCACCAACATAATTAAAAACAAGATAAAACCAAGTAAGTAAAGCATTATTAAAACCCAAGCAGTAAACACCTTGGATATAAAAAACCACTATTAGTTAAAAGCATCCCCAGCACAGTTGACCGTGACATCGGAGATCAGTTTTTCCCGGATTTTCTGAGCTGCCAGGGCAAAAAGGGCCACCTTTTGAGTAACTGCAGGGTTAATGTCGGACAAAAGGTAGAAAATCCTTTCTGACACCGTATTCATTAGGAGGGGATAAAGAATAGGTCCCAGAATTTTAGTTCTTGGCTCAGAATACAGAGGGCAGGAAAACAAATAGTGAGGGAAATCCTCAATTTCTGGGGCCCCACACACACATAAACGAAGAGCCAGAGGGATGCCTGTATATCTACCATCAATCACAGCTGTGGGCATACTTTGGAAACGAAGGGCTGTGAAGGCTTGCCTGAGTCTTGGAAATGTGAGTTTAGTCAGGTAGATAGCCCTCTCATGGTCAAGTTTGTACAGTCTGTACCAGTGAGAGAATTTTGAGCTATTAATAGCCTGCCAATCCAGGTGACCACTGAGATTGAAAATATATTCCTTGAGTTCAAGATGGAGGGTGTATTGGTCAGAGTGGGGTGAAATTCAAGCAGCTTCTGGTATCTTGTATTCCAGACTTTGCATTTTGCTATCTGTTCAAAACATCCCCTGGGGAGGACCCTAACTGATGAATCTTTTACACTTCTCCAATAATTAAATAGGGTGAAGTGAATACGTGATCTAATGGAAGGGAGACCAACCTCTGCCCGGACTAAGGCTGCTGGGGCGCCTGGTGGGAGCCTCAGTAGTTTCTTAAGAAATGTATTTTGAAGGGTTTCTAGTTGCACTGTCTGAGTCCCATCCCGTCCCCAAACAGCAGCACCATACAAAATCGGGGCTATGACTTTACTCTGGAATACTTTGAGTGCTGGAACAACAAGATGACCCCCTGCAGTGTTGTAAAATCTGAGGATTGCTCCAATAGTTTTCAAAGCCACTGTTTTAGTATGTTCTATATGGGAACCACTGATCTAGAAGCTTTCAAGGAGAGGCTGGATGGCTATCTGTTGGGAGTGCTTTGATTGTATTTTCTTGCATGGCAGGTGTTGCATGGGATGGACATTATGGTTTCCTACAACTCAATGATTCTGTGATTCTCAGCATCACAATATATGGTAATCTTTCTTTTCCATTGTCTGACTCAGACGACAAATAATTTCTGTTTCTAATAAAAGCAGATGCAAGCAGAGAGAAAGAGAGGGAAGGAGGGAGAAAAAGAGAGAGAGAGAGAGTGTAATCAACTTGACAGTGTCCTTTGTTTTCTCTCCTGACCTTTATTTGGGTTGCTTTGGATGTTCTCCATGGAACACATCACGCATGAAGTCAGTGATGCATGTGGCTACTCTAAGTTCCTTCTCTCCCAGTGAAGAACCTCAGCATCTCATTTCTAGTTTGCTGTCAAAGCTGATATTTTTAAAGACTTCAGGAAAAGAACATTTTAATTAGACTCAATGAAGTGGCAAGAATGGAATATGTTAGCCCTCAGTCTGACTCTGCATTTCCTTACATATATATTACATTGCTCCTTTTTTAACAGCATCTTGACATTTCCTTGAAAATCAACCTTATTTTTTGCAAAGTTTGGTCGCCTTGGTGGATGACCTCCGCAGAGAGTTGGACAGGGGGAGTGTGACCCTGCTGGTTCTCTTGGACATCTCAGCGGCTTTCGATACCATCGACCATGGTATCCTTCTGGGACGGCTCTCTGGGATGGGCCTTGGGGGCACTGCATTGCAGTGGCTCTAGTCCTTCCTGGAGGGCCGTTCCCAGTTGGTGAAGCTGGGGGACACCTGCTCGGACCCCTGGCCATTGACCTGTGGGGTCCCGCAAGGTTCCATTCTGTCCCCCATGCTTTTCAACATCTACATGAAACCGCTGGGAGAGGTCATCCGGAGTTTTGGAGTTCGGTGCCATCTCTACGCAGATGACATTCAACTCTACTACTCTTTTCCACCTAAATCCAAGGAAGCCCCTCGGATTCTGGACCAGTGTCTGGCCGCTGTGTTGGCCTGGATGAGGGTGAACAAACTGAGACTTAATCCCGACAAGACAGAGGTCCTCCAGGTCAGTCGAAAGTCCGATCGGGGTATTGGGTGGCAACCTGTGCTTGACGGGGTCGCACTCCCCCTGAAGGCGCAGGTCCGCAGCTTGGGGGTCCTCCTGGATTCGGGGCTGACTCTTGAGGCTCAGGTGTCGGCCGTGGCTGGGAGGGCCTTTGCACAACTAAAACTTGTGCGCCAGCTGCGACCATACCTCGAGAAGTCTGATCTGACCAGGGTGGTCCATGCCTTAGTTACCTCTAGACTGGACTATTGCAATGCGCTCTACGTGGGGCTGCCTTTGAAGACGGTCCAGAAATTACAACTAGTACAGCATTCGGCAGCCAGGCTTTTAACTGGAGCGAATTACAGGGTGCGTTCAACGCCTCTGTTTAAGGAGCTCCACTGGCTGCCATTTATTTTCCGGGCCCAATTCAAGGTGCAGGTTATCACCTACAAAGCCCTAAATGGTTTGGGACCCACC